>NC_041346.1:33652674-33692674 GCF_004354835.1 Perca flavescens
AAAATAAGTAAAAATAATTTTCAGACAAAAATAGCATTTTGACATTTTGGATGTCAAGTAAGTATATAGTTAGATATTGTATTAATTATTGCATAACATTAGAATAAATATATTTTTCATCATCCTGCTGAAGGACTGCTCTGGATACAATAATTAACAATAGGGGGGTTCTTATTTAGGTTCTATTACCAGGGATACTGGATTGCTAAATTGATATTTTAAAACTATAACGTTACAGTACATTAATCTACATTTACATTTTACATCATGGTATTAATTTATTTAATTCAATTACATTATTTTGGTCTTATTACTGGTGAAATATACCGTAGTATGCTGCTGTAAACAAACACTACGGTACAAGGGGAGCGCACTCAAATTCCATATCCCACAATGCATCATTCATTCATGTCATAGAATCGGACAGCGATCAGGCAGTGCTTTAACGGCAGAATCGCTTCAATATGGATATTAAATGAGTGATTTTGTCACCAGCAACCGTAGCTTAGTTTTTCCAGTAAGTTAAGCACCGTCTAATAACCATACACAGTATATAAGAGAATAGGCTAACGCTTACTTAACCGGGCATCCGCCGGACGGACGAGCATTGCGGATCCGAAAGACAAAATACATATCACAAAAATACATATCACAAGTATATTGATTTATTTGTCTAACGTTGTATGTGATAATGATAATGATACAAATAATAATAAAATACAGTTTCATGTATTTGTCTCATGTAATGTGTGCTCGGTCAGCCGGCGGACGGCATCAATCTGAAACGGAATGAAGCCCATCCACGGCGGGCAGCAGAAACCGAGTCGAACACGTCCACCCCGGAAGAACTACAAGTATACTGGTTTGTAACAGATTCTGGGGCGCGTATCTAGTGGGAGTTGTAGTTTTGAAATATATTGGTATATTTCTCATAATTAGAAGTTGGCAGTGTGTAATTTTGGATACACCCTGGGGTTTTTTGGGATGGAGAACACACTGGTGTCATCAGATTTTAAAAATGTAATCGTTAAATAGGTGAAAATAGCTTATTACCATATTTGACAGTGCTTACAGTGGGTAAACTTTGGAGACCATATCAACATGACAGCTGAGGTCCAGAGCTTTCTATAACAGCTGGTCTTATGTGTGTAGCACCTTCTGTTGCTAAATGACAGGCCTTCATACATGGACTGGGTTCAAGGTTCAGAGGTCAATATTTCAAAGCAGGAGTAATGTATCCTTTTCAGACTGACATATGTTCCTCTCCAGGTTGAGACCTTTCCAACGATGTGTTTAGTATAGTCTTACGACAAGGTTTTAATTTTTACTACATCATGGAGACCACTTTGCAGGCGATACTTTATTGTCCCCAGAGGGATATTTGTCAACATAACAGTTGACATATTGTTTTATCATACAGCTGGCATATACTTTAAATTAAAAAAAACTCAAACATAGTGGAAGCATATCACAGCCAAAATCTATTGCTCATCTTTCACAAAGAGTGATTAAGGCAACCTAACCTTATGCACCATATAATGAAGCAATTGCACAACCCCTGCAGCCTGAAGAAACATTATATTAAGTTTCAATTGAGGCAGGTCCAAATCAGGCCTAGTTTAAAATAATAATTACCCTATATCTTCTTCCAGAAGAGCTTATACTTGCGGCGCACACCGGTACGCACTCTTCTCGTTATAAATAAGGACGTGTGTTACCTTATGCGGTCCTGTACGAGCCTCACGCTCCTCCCAAGGTGGTCCCATATTTGTCCTAATAAGGTCCATGTTAATCAATCAATGTATATTTCAGCCTTGAAAGGAGCCCTCGATCACCAATCACGAAATGGAAAAAATGGGGAAAAAACACGATTCAGTGATTGTGAGATCGAGGTGCTCCTAACAGAGGTAGAACATCCAAACTAAATCCTGTTTGGAGGCCTTAACCCTTGTGTAGTGTTCATATTTTTGATACACAAATTTAATAATGTAGCCTAATGTAACAGATTTAGCTCAATTACCAATGATACATCATTTATGGTTCATATTTGCCATTTAGGCTACCCCTGTGAGATCACATTTATGATCATATGATCATTGTCGTTTTTTGTTAAAAAACATGGAAATTCAATTATGCAGTTGTGCTTATTTCTTAGAACTTAATCAAAACAGGTGAAAGTGGTGGAAATGTAACAATTTGGTAACTTTGTGTTGGAATAGCAGGTGCAGAAAGACAACATTCCCACACACAGACACCTACAATCAGACACGACCACATAAAGACACACAAAGGTACAAAGGCAATTGCGCTGGGTGCAAGATAGGGCCCTTACAGTCTTAGGGCCTAATTTACTAACACTAGCGCAGTTTGCGCTGCGTCTGTTTATGCGAGTTCGGTAATAGCGCACGCTATGCTTCCACATTTTGCGTAGTATTTATCAACCCTGACACCCATCAGCCAATCAGCGTCTTTCTCCGCCCACTATACCGTAGATTGCGCTGTAACAAAGCGGTACTTGTGCTGTGATACGGCTGAGTGCAGACTGAGATATTCCCACTGCTGATGCTAGGACTGTTTAAATGATCCTGATATATCTGTAATGTAGCGAGGAGTTTAACAACTGCTGAATGGGATATGAACGCTGAGTGGGAGATTCAATTTCATCTTTGATTTCTTCCAGTAACTCTAATATTACATGGCTGCTTGATCTGTAACGCTAAATGATGTTGTGTTCACTGACAAAGTGTGATTCTTGTGTTAAAAATATTTTCAGCCTCGCCCATGTCTTCGTCTTGCTCAAATTCCTGTTGCCATTTCACCAGCGGCATAAAGGTCTACGAGGAAACTCGACTGCGGCTGGTTTAGACCTGCTTTTAAGAGGCGGAGAATTTCCCCCGCAGCTCTTACTGGCAGTCTTTGTAAATACCACGGAATATATAATTAGGCGCACTTTGCGCTTATCCTCCCACCTTTTTGGGTGGAACTCCCACTTTCCCCACGACCCTCCCACGAACGCATATTGAAAGCGCAACTTGTCTCTTCTCGCTCATGTGGAGGACAATCTGCGGTTTTACCCAAGTGCCCCCTGTTAGTAAATAGCCCGCATCGGTTACGTCCGTCTTTGCGACCAATTAGCGCCTGGAAACAGACGCAAACGGCTTGATAAATCGAGCCCTTAGTGTAGTAGGCTGAGGATAGAACAATATAATTTACTATTCATAGGAGTATGGTTTCTATATACTATAGACATTTTAAGGATGCCACAGCTAAGAATGTTGACGTGCTTTTTTGAAACTATTGTTTTGACCAAATTCCCAGATATATTTTAGGTTATCTTGGAGGTTGATAAAACTGAAGTAGACTATTCAATTAAAAGTGTGTGATACTAAAAAAAGAGAAACAAGTTCATTTGTCTGTTTTATTGAATGAAGTGCACTAAACTGAAATACAACCTTAGCTTAGAGTGACAATAATAAACAAACACAAAAAAGTACATGCATTACAAGTTATTACAATATTAACACAGCCGCAAAACGGAAATGGATATATGACACTCGAACACTGACTGTAAATATTAATGTAAAAAGCATCCGTTTCAGAGAAGTGCTGCAAATGCGTTAGTGTGTTAAACCTGTAGAAGTCTAGGAGAAAGTCAGCCACTTCTAACTTGATTCATGACCTCAGTAAACATTTTCATTATGAGTTTATGGTCTCAAACGCTAGTTTTAAGTCTTCTGCAACACAGAATGATATTAATTTTTTTAATTATGGTCTCAATTTTTAAATCAGCGATAAAGCAGGGGGTGTTTTAGGGCGTGGCTTTGATGTGATTGCCAGTAAAAGTGTGTAACGTAATGTAGAGTGTAAGTAGCGTTGATGGCTCCTCCCTCACTCGTCTAAAATTGTCACATCCCCAACCCTGATCGCTGCGCCTAACGGCAAACTCGACGACTCATAGCAGATCTCCACACACCAATGGCACCTACAATGGAAGCACTAACAAGTGTTGTCATCCGCCACCCACTCCAATGGCCACTTCTTTCCACTGTAAAACAAAAAGGAAAGTTTGAGTTTGAGTTATACAGATAAAATGTAGACACAATGAGACAAATTTAGACTTCTTGTAGCTGTTACCATAGTATAATATTCCAATGTTACTGTGTACAATAATTCATTGAGTTTATGATGTGAATCACGGTTTGGAATGCAATATATATATATAGCAATATATTGGAATGCAATATATATATACATGTCTTGGACAGTGAATATCAGCTTCTGCCTTCAAACAGACACTTTAGAGTTCATTCTTTTAATCGTATTAGACTTAAAAACTCCTTCATACATCAATCTATCCTATTGCTAAACCGGTTACATTAAACTCAGTGCAATATTTATTTCAGGGATATACATCTCCAAGACTTTGTCTGTGTGTATGTTTATGTCATGTACTGTTGTTATATATGTTTTCTCTGTTTCCTTATTTTGGAGTTTATGTCATCTATGGTAATGTCTCATGAATGTTTGGATGTATGTGTATGTCCTCATTAGGATGTATGTGTATGTCATTTACTGTTTTTGGATGTATGTCTACGTGCTCATTTTAAACAAGCTACCCAGGGATGTACAAAGAATTTCAGCCTTTGGCTGACAATAAAGTTGTATCGTATCGTATCGTATATATATATATATATATATATATATATATATATATATATGTATATATATATATATATATATATATATATATATATATATAAATTGCATTCAAACCGTGATTATATATATATATATATATATATATATATATATGCCCAGTGGAGCTGCTCAGTGGCCAACAAATCAGGCTGTGGTTGTACTGGGCAGCTTCCAGGTATGAATGTGGAACTGTGTGAATGTGATCAGGGCGTTCCTGCAAAAGAGAGGCTGCCTCTCAGTGAACCTCCCCTGAATAAATAAAGGTTAAATAAAAAAATATGTGTGTGTGTGTGTATATATATATATATATATATATATATATATATATATATATATAGCCCTTATTATGAAGTGTTAAGTAAGATTTATGGTACTTTTTGTGTCACCTTTAATTAACTCTACCATCATCAAAACAAATGAGGAATATCCTTCAGAAAGGTTTTTAATCCAAAAAACAAATCCAGCGTTACATCATAAAAATATGTAAATCGTTCGCTAACAGCCGGGATTATAGAGGGGGAGTCAGCCGCATACTATGATACAATACAGATGTTGTCTCACTGTGCTTTCTGCCGGGTTTTTCAACTGTGTAAAAAAATGTGATTTTGTAAAGAGATTTTTTAAACCTGGCCTGTTAGCTGGTATTTGAGTTATGGTGGTGTTGTATCATTAACGTAAGTGCAAAAACATGAAAACATGAATCAATCTCTCCCTCTTACTCATCGCTAAGTAGACTGTGTATGTGCACACCTGATTACCTTAACGTTAACAACCTGCAAGCAGGTGGGCGGTTCTTGAGCGTACTATAAAATAAATCAAACAAAGAGAAATAGTCTTCCCTCGTCTTAAAGTGATAAAAAAACAAAACGATACTATAGTAACCTATTTGCTTTTCCATTGCAGCGGAGGAGAAATCGTCTGCACAAAATAATTTAAGTGTCTGATGGTTATTTATGTGTGCTTTAGAACATAATCACTGCGAAACAATCATTACTAAGCTTTATTTATCTCTCTCAACTACACAATAACAGATTCAAGTAGCTACAAAATATGAGTTCTGCTGGTATACAGCTGGACGGGAGTATGTGATGTTAGCTGTTCACTGAATATGACGTGTAAAGCTCTGCCCATTTCTATATCTTAAAGTAATTGTTATGCGTGGCTCTTGGCTACCCAGGTGATGCCATGACCAGGGATTTACCCACGTTGACTGGCTGAACATATAATCAGGGTCCAACCCTGGTCACCGGTGTGAAAGAGGTATAAGATGTATGTAGGGTATACTAAATTAGTTTTCATAAGTAGTGTTTAAGCACCTATATAGACTAACTTTAACTTAGAAATGTACATACATTTTGTCATTAACTTGTATTTGTTGCACTAATTGACAATGTGTTAACCATGAAAAGTCATACATACCAGAGTTTGCATGGCTCCCACTCGACCTGCTTCATTTTTTGGCCCTATAAAACAGTGAGTTTTATGAACTTTAAATTTGCACGTCTTAACAGTTATACTATTCTCTAAAATATGCTTTTAAGACAATTCAATTCAAAACAGAAAAATGCAATCGACCCTTTTCGACTGGTACAATCTGTATCTTCAGAATTTCCATTTGGTGTGAAGTTCAGCAATTGCTTTTTTTCCTCTTACACTGTATGAAGAACCAACTTGCTAAGGTGTGCACTCGACACCCAGCTCTCCTAAATTCTTGAGAAATATACATTTTCATTTGTAAGAGACAAGTTGGGCTGCTGCCTAAAACAATACAACTTTGATTGAAAGCTGTGTTAAACAGCAAAATCAAATCAAAATCTGATTCCAGGAAATTTAACTGGAATCGTGTTTTTGCTAAATGAAACACTTCATTATATATGAAATTGACTATACAGCAAGTACAGTCAAGTCCTTACAGTTGAAAAGGGCCTTTGAAAACATTAAACGAAAGGGAACGCACGAACTGCAAAACATATTTTCACTTAATTTAATTTTGAATTTCTTATGACAACGGAAGGAGCTACGTGATGCCTTATTTATCATTAACCTTAACAACTTTGCATTTGGCAACCCTCTTCACAGGGTGAAAATCCTGGCTCCCTGTCAGTGTGTGTAGGCATTCTGAAAGGAAAAATATATTAACAAGCTTACTACACTGAACAAGCCTTTACAGAATTATAAGAGATTATTGAAAAAACATTACTTATCGAGTTTTCTTATATCAAAGCTATTCTTGTACAAAATGTGAATGCAACACTGGTAAGTTACTCTATACAATGGTCTGGGTGAATACTTGATTCCCGTTTCTATGTGTGGCAAGTCATATCTAAGGTTGGTTCTATTTACTGGAGCAGTGAACACGGTTTGCATTGCATAAGAACCTTATGGAACGTGAATGTAATGCCTCAAGCGTAACCACTGAAACATAGTAATTGTTTAAAAAAAAAAGTGACCATGGTATAAATGGAGGCAACCCTTATAAGTTAACTATAAGTAAGCTATAAGTAAATTAACCCTTAATAAATAGGGGTGTCATGAGAACCAATAGCAGGTAGGTAGGTAGGTACATACATACACACACACACATTGTGTTTCTACTAGAACATGTTCACATGGTTCATTATTAAAAAAAAAACACTATTTTATTTTACTGCCCACAGGCAAAGCTGAATTGACAAGCGCTTCAAATTGATTTTATCTACCAACAAGGTAAAGAAACCCATAACTACGAAATATAAGCTGCCAAAATGAAAAAACTCTTAAGGTGCTGACACACCAAGGAGATTATCAGCCGTTGGACAGTCTGGCGAGGTCAGTGACTCGAATCTGTTCGGTGTTTCCCGTGCCGTTGTCAGTCTGGGGGAGAGCGGGATGAGCGTGACTAGAGTCTCTTAAAATCTGATTTAAACTGACCTTTGTTGAGCTGAAATGAAGACAGATTCAGCAACTGCATCACGGCCTATTTCTCCTTAAAATGTTTTCAGAAACACGTTTTGGTGAACTATTTTAGTACAACATGAGATCGTATTCTCAACGAGCCGCCATGACAGTCTGGCTTTGAATTTCCGGAGAAAACAAACCCACGTGACGCGTTCGTCCAATCAGCTGCCGGTTTTCATTTCTTGGGCAACATTACAGATTAGCGCCGCCTGCTGTTATAGAGATGTTTTACGTCTCATCTCTTTGGTGTGTTCTGTGGCACTTTTTGGACCAACACGAAGACTGATCATTTCAACTGACTTTTCTGTCAACGGTCAGCCGTCTGGTTGGTGTTTAAGCAGCTTTATGAAGATGTGGATACAGGCGTGAGAAATCAGCAGAAAGAATGGGAAGACTGTGATCGACTAACCTAACATCATGCTTGACTTTACGTGTGCAAGCATTTTGTTACCAAATCCGAAATCAAAATGTTAATATTAGACTAACGATATTCTGTAAATTATGTTAAAGCATTTTGACATGATGCAGCTTGTGTTAGACAGAATGTGGTTAAATATGAAGGCCGCGCAGTATAATGTTTTCAAGTCCCTTATGTGAAAGAATATACAAGGAATACAATGACAATACTCACTTGAAGACAATAGGCCAATAAGTGAGACAAAAACATTGTCAGAAAAGAAGAATGCCATAGGCACGTTCAAATGTTCATGCACTGTGTTTTTGGTCAGTAAGACAGTAATGTGAAATACAAAAGAAGGAATAGAATGACAATACTTACTTGAAGACAGTAGGTCTTCCAGAGGAGATCGCAGCGCTGGCGCAAGCGCAAGACAGAGAGAGTGAACGAGAGACAGAGAGAGAGAAAGAGAGACAGAGAGACAGAGAAAGAGAGAAAATGTCTGTAATTGTCTGTAAACAATTTGTATTTAGTCATACTCAACATGTAAACTGCATGAATATTAGCAAAATAAGGGACAGTAACGTTTGCTATTGGAGCTCACTATTACAAAGCTCTAACGTTACAGTTCACGAATACACATAATGTCAGAGGTAACGTAGGTTAAAACTATGTTTACAACACTTTACAGCATTATTGAAAGTACGCAAAATAAGGATAAACGATTGCTTAAATAGATCCAACCGGACACGACATGACCAGTTCCGACGGATCGCGTCGGACCTGTCAAGATAGCCTTTCAGCAGCTAACGTTAGAGCTAGCTAACGTTAACGTTAGAGCTAGCTAACGTTAGCGTATTCATGTAAATCACGTTACCTTATTAGCTAATTAATAACCTTCAGCTCTCTACTGCAATGCTATTAACATGGCAACACTCATAGACAATCTATAACAGTTTAAACAAAAGCCATTAATGAATTAAAAATATATAAAGCTAGCCTTTTAGCTAACGTTGGAATGCTAAAACAAGCTAGCGCTAGCTTATTTATGCTACTTATTTCCTAAATCCTTCAATTCCCATCTCTAACGTTAATAACCTTCGGCTCTCTACCACGAAATTAAATTAACATGGCAACACTTACAGGTAATATAGTTAACACAGTTGAAACAAAAGCAATTCATTACTTAAAATACATTAATCTATCAAGGATGTATCTTCCTCTTACCTGGTAGGGAAGGAAGTTGGAATATACTATTCTTCTCTTTGGTCGGCGGGGAATTGTTGGCATTGAGGAAAAGTATCGCCCCCTGCTGGTATAGTACCTTCATAATAATGTGTAATGTTCACGCCGGGCGAGGCAAACCGTGACTCTGACACGCAAAACCCAGTGGACCAGCGGGTGTATTACACGCTTAGGCGTGATACTGGGTTGTATTAGGAAACACTCAATTAACTTTCACTGTTACGCAGACGATACCCAATTATATCTGTCAATTAAGCCAGACGAAAGTGGTCAGTTAGCTAAACTTCAAGTGTGTATTAAAGATATAAAATCCTGGATTACCCACAATTTCCTGATGTTAAACTCAGACAAAACTGAAGTTATTGTGATGGGACCAACGCACCTCCGAACTTCATTATCTAAAGATATAGCTACTCTGGATGGTATTGCCCTGGCCTCCAGCACTACTGTCAGAAATTTGGGAGTTATTTTTGATCAGGATATATCCTTCAACGCCCACTTAAAACAAACCTCAAGAACAGCCTTTTTCCATCTTCGTAACATTGCTAAAGTTAGGAATATCCTGTCTCAAAAAGATGCTGAAAAACTAGTCCATGCATTTGTTACTTCTAGACTAGATTACTGCAATTCCTTATTATCAGGTTGCCCAAATAAGTCCATTAGGACTCTCCAGCTGATCCAGAATGCTGCAGCACGTGTTCTGACGAGAGCTAAGAGAAGAGATCATATTTCTCCTGTATTGGCTTCACTGCATTGGCTTCCTGTGAAATCTAGGATTGAATTTAAAATCCTCCTCCTGACTTACAAAGCTCTAAATGGTCAAGCACCATCATACCTAGAAGAGCTCTTAGTACCTTATTGTCCCACTAGAGCACTACGCTCCCAGAATGCAGAGCTACTTGTGGTTCCTAGAGTCTCTAAAAGTAGACTTGGGGCCAGTGCCTTTAGCTATCAGGCTCCTCTCCTGTGGAACCAGCTCCCACTTTGGGTTCGAGGGGCCGACACCGTCACCACATTTAAGAGTAAACTGAAAACCCTCCTCTTTGATAAAGCTTATAGTTAGGGACGAGGAGTTGAAGCGTCCACCTAACACGGCCCACCTGCTTCTCCTCGTAGTCATCAGTTTTATTTATTATATAATTAATAATATAGCGAGAGTAAAGGGAGGCAGGCCAGTACAGCCCGATCCGGTTGGGGGGAGTTCTAGCCCGACCAGGCACCTCTCTTTAACCTGCCTCTCTTAGTCATGCTATTATAATTCTAGACTGCCGGGGAGGCTGTTCCTCCCTAAGACACACTGAGCTGCTCTCTCATCTCTACTTGTTACTTTTGTATGCATCCTGTCCCAGAAATGCTTGTTACTAACCTAGCTCTGGGGAGTTTACTCCCCGGAGTCCTTATGTTTCTTCTTCGCAGAGTGCCACGTTACATCGCGCAACGCCCTGCTGTGATGTTCATACCACAGAGTAGTCAGGATCTGGTATAGGAGACTGCACTACTCAGTATGATACGATGTGCCCTGCTATGACATGAACTTCCACGATGACCTTCGAAGTCGCTGTTCCATTATCTCTAATGTGACTATTATTTGCCACTGTTCATCACACCCCAACCGGCCCTGTCAGACACCGCCTACCAAGAGTCTGGGTCTGCCGAGGTTTCTTCCTAAAAGGGAGTTTTTTCTTGCCATTGTCGCAATAGCCACTGCTAATGCTTGCTCTTGAGGGAATTACTGTAATTGTTGGGGTTTTGGAATTTATAGAGTGTGGTATAGACCTACTCTATCTGTAAAGTGTCTCTAGATAACCCAGTTATGATTTGATACTATAAATAATATTGAATTGAATTGAATTAAAAGAGCCGTTGTGTTATGCAGCTGCTGGATTGGTTTATGGCTGGACCTGCCAAGGAACAGCGCCTTCTTCACTGAAATAAGAGATGAAGTTGCCTCTCACTCTCAAGGCCTCCCGTGTGGCGTTGTTAGCAGACACCCTGGAAACTCCACGGAGACAACTACCATCACCAGGCCTACGGTAACTACCTGCACTCTGCCTTCTCCTCAGGGTCATGACGCGCAGGTAGTTGTGGAGAACGCAAGTGGCTCTGACACACGTTTCAGCAGTGGTGGGGCTGACAGCCATCACTCTTCTGTACATTCTCCACTGTGAAGACAGAATGCCAAAAGCACACTCAACTACAAGCCTGGCACAACTGAGGCGGTAGTTGTACACCCTCTGCTCTCCTGGGACATGGGTGCCGGGGAAAGGGCGGATAAGGTTCCAGCAGAGACCACTGCCAATAGCACGATGGAATATGTGCCCTTGTAGTTAAAATACAGGGAGCCAGAGTTTTCTGGAGCCTGGATCACCACATGCTTCCCATCCACCAAACCAAGACAGTTGGGGAAGTTCCAGTGATGGCTGAACCCTTCTGCAATGGCACACCAGTCCTCCATGCATGGTGCATGCAGGTAGTCAGGCAGCAGGGCATCCCAGATGGCAGCTGACACCTCTTTCACTATCCTTCCCACAGTGCAGCGGCCCACCCTGTAGCTGCTGGATATCGTCCTGAACGAATGCCCTGTTGCGATGTATCTGTGAATATGTGAAAACATTTAGAGTTACAATTGCATGTGGTATATTCAGGTAGTACACATTAACCAGTGTATGTAATATATATATATATATATATATATATATATATATATATATATATATATATATATATATATATATATATATATATATATACACACACACACTACTGGTCAAAACTTTGGAGTCACTTACAAATCTCAATACCACTGCATTATAGATAGAATACCAGCTGATCTGATCAATGGAAATCAGTTTGGAAAAAGTTTGGGATCAGTGACCCCAAACTTTTGACAGGTAGTGTATGGGTGGGTGGGTGGGTGGGTGGATAGATAGATAGATAGATAGATCATGTAATGTATATGTAATAACTGTTTAAGATATCACACGGTAGTCTATTGTCTTTATAAGATATGTTCATGAAACAAAGTTACACTAAAGTCATATTCAGTGAATGTCCACTACTCAATTGTACTAGTATTGAAAATAAAGCCATGTATTCCGATAGTAAATAAGATAATTATATTATGTGTGTAGGTGTGTAGGTGCAGTAGCCTACCGTAGACAAATAGCAAGGCGCTGAGCAGGACAAATTGCCTGACGAAAGAAGGTGTTCATCTTTGCAATCCGAGGTCCCACTCGCGCCAGCAGCTCGTGTCATCGTCAAACCGGAGCTCCATCACAAGGCGGTGGTACTCCCCACACTCCCGCCGGGCAACTTCCCTCCGAATAGGGTGAACCCAGCGGCGACGACATGGATTATTCCTCCGGAGGTAGAGCAGAGCAGCTACAATAATCCTTCTCTGATTTCGTTTCATGACTAAAAACTGCTCAACGAAATCAATATTTATACATATCACTTCTCCCTCCAAATTAAATAATTCGACCGGGAAGACACAACATTCCCCGCTTGACCCACCCATAGCTGTAAATTGAGGAACACCCATCAACGTACAAATGAGGGGAGGCGTCGCGACACCACGCGACAGTCGTAACACAAGGCATTTGGATAAGAAGTTATATTTGTTTTGTTTGTTTTTTTGTTTTTTTATTTGCATTAGCTAGAGAGTAAAAACGCCATACAGACAGACCTGATACAAGGAAAATAAATGACAGATATTCAGATAGGGTGTATATTTCACATGCTTTAGATGTTATAATTAAAAAAGTTATTCGTTATTGAGAGATGTGATGAAAGGTCACAGTCACAACCAACCCATGAGCTGAACCTATGATAAGCACATCGAGTCTCACAGGGATTCCAACTTAGCCACTTGAATGACTTTTAATCAAAGACTGTCACTATTTCTGTCATTACATTTAGCTGAGAACTGCTTAAGATTTTGATTCCATCCTTATGTAGTTTTATATCTGGTATTCTTTATAATCATTTCTACCTCATTGCTACATATTGTATACATGTAGTACTTATGTACTTTTAAAAAGTTAAAACAAAAAATAAATGAAGAAAAGAAATGGAAGTTGGCCCCTTGAAACAAAGCAGTCACAAAGACTGTCAGAACACAAACCCTCATACCATTCAAACCAAGACACCCCCTGTAGGATGGTTTAACACGTTTAACTAGTTTTAAAACCCTTCAAATCAAAACACAGGCGGGAAACTGAAACTGTTTCAGGGGAGGACCAGTGAATGGAAGTGAACAATTATTCCATTAGTTATTCCATAAGTTATCAATAAAATATCTTATAGAATAGCCTACAATTTATGAATAGATAGATCAGAGATTACAGTATTTTTGGTAAAAATCAAATAAGATGATAATGTTGAAAATAGATGGTTAAAAAAAAACAAAAAAAAAAAACAGTTTGGACCTAACTAAAGCTAGGACCCCCAAACTATGCACTCATGTTTCCAACTACCCTTTATTACATGAATTACACCACATTCATAATTACTATGGTGCAGCCTATTTGTCAAGCAGTAGCCTAGCTGTCAATCAAAATCAGTGGATCAGAAGCAAAGTCTTAAAGTAAGTCTTAAAATAATAACTATTGTTCTTAAAACATAAACAAAAACCACATTTTGGCTCCTACAGTACTGTTTCTCCCCATTATTCCCAGAGTCAGAAACTAAAAAATGTCTGAGGACAGACCTTTTTTATGTATTTGGTCTAAAGTTACATCAAACAACATTATTATTAGGCTATAATAGCGCAGATGGTTGAAAACTAATGATAGGACTCCAAAAAACTTTGCACTGATTTTTCCAACTTCCCCTTTATCATATTAATTATACTACAACCACAATTATTTGGTGCAGCCGATTTGTCAATCAGTGCCCTAGCTGTCAATCAATATTAGTGGATCAGAATTATAAACAAAATATGGTAAGTCTTATAATAATAACTATTGTTCTTAAAATATAAACAAAAATTATTTGGCTATAATAGCGCAGATGGTTGAAAACTAATGCTAGGAAGATTTTGATTCCATCCTTATGTATGTTTTATCTGGTATTCTTTATAATAATGTCTACCTCATTGCTACATATTGTACATGTAGTACTTATGTACTTTTAAAAAGTTAAAACAAAAAAGAAATGAAGAAAAGAAATAAAAGTTGGCCCCCCTTGAAACAAAGCAGTCACAAAAACTGTAAGAACACAAACCCTCATACCATTCAAATCAAGACAGCCCCTGTAGGATGGTTTAACACGTTTAACTAGTTTTTTAACCCAAACCCCTGTTTCCGGTTTCATGGACACACACACACACACACACACTTCCCGCCACTATTTAAATTTTCCGGATATAACGGTTTTCTTATTTCCAGGCGTACGCACATTTTGCAGTCAAAATAGGAATTGGCGACGCAGATGGTAAGTGGGTGAACTGAAGTCAGACTGCAGAAAGAATGGGAAAAACGATTACTCGTAATATTTTCTAGTATTGATGCCTCACGCCAAGGGCAAGGCTAGCCCCTAAAACTTGGAGTAAGAAATGTTGTTATTCTAACATTTTTGTTCGTCTTTGACAAGGTTAAATAATGTCCAAAACATACTCCGTAGTTTGTGGTTTAAAATGTATGTGTTAAGGATGAAAATGAAAACATCCCCGCTTAGCAAATGGTATCATCCTCTTCTCTTCTTCTACTTCTCCTCTGTACCTGCACCGCTCAGCACGACCGTCATCCAGCGCGAAACACACGCAGAGTGAGAACAGGACACTGGTCCTAAACCAGTGTTCCATAAACACTTTGTAAAAGCCACCTCAAATCTTTAATAAAAATGTGTTCTTGTTTAATTGGCGCTGTCTCACCGTCACTTTGTCCGCTACAGAGCGCAGGAGGAGGAGATGGCCCGACTCCATGGAATACAGGATAGTATGAAATACCCTACCATTAGATAACTGCAGAACACAGTGTAAATAAATAACTATCTGTCTTTAAAACTGTGCATTTATAATCAAATGTCAAAGTCAGGAAATACAGCCGTTAAGCTCTCGCACAATCGTTACACCTAATGTCCTCGTTATCGGTCCGAACTTTAATACTGTCATTAACATACTGATCAGCATTCACGAGGTGCTTTACATTGACTATTTATGGTTAAATATGGGCGTGTACAGGGCGGGATAAGAGGCTGATCCACGTACGCACACTTGTAGTCAGTCTGTGATTTATAAAGGGAACATCGCTTACAGGTGTGCGTACACACGGTTTTATACATCTGACTTGTTTGTACACCAATTTGGGCTTTTGGCCGTACGTACACTTATAATAAGGATCCTACACACAGTTCTATAAATGAGACCCCTGCTCTGATAAAGGTAATATATACACACACAGACACACAACCACACACACACACACACACACACACACAACCACACACACACACACACACACACACACACACACACACACACACACAGACAGACACACGCACTACCTCAGTGACTTCATCAACCTTTCAGCTCTGCCTCTACTCAGGGATCAGCTCTGATATAGATATTAAACATGAATTCATATACAGCCTTGAGAAAATAATTCAGTCTCAGTCCAAGAGTCCAACAGTCCAACATATCAAATAACATGAAGTATTATTGTTTATCTGATTCAGTTACAAAAAGTCAAGTTGGTAAAATAAATTATATAATTAAAGCTGTAAGCAGCGATGACGGGCCCTTGCTTCTTGCCCCGGGGGGTACTGGCAAATGCTACATCACATGTAGACCACACATTCTAAGTTTCATGTAAATCGGAATAACTTTTGCCAAGATACAACCGTTCATGTTTCGTCACCCACCTACAGGAAGTTGTTCCTCCATAACTTGCGCATTGTGTTAGCTATCGAGTCTAAATCCAAGTTTTCGTGCAGATCGGACTAACGGCCCAGGAGGAGTTAGCCAAAGTAGGTTTCCCATATGTCGCGATGTGGCAAATTAAACCTCTCCCCCTTCACTGTACCGTGAACAGCACTCTTTGTGGCTGGGGTGTCGCTGTAACCTTACTGTAACTTCCACTCATTAGCGTTTTTATAACTTTAAAGCATTACATCTTTAAAATATACAGCCATGCATAAGATGATTTATAGCAGTTACACAGCTATTACAAAGTAACAGAAAATGAAACAATTCATCCGTAAACTGCGCCGCTGGTATATAGAGCAGAGAGTGCGTGCATACCTTTTTTCCTTGTCCTTTCGGCAACAAAGTGGTATTTTGCCCAAAACTTGATTTTCATAAATCCCCAAGAGTCCAAGGAAATGTAATATCCAAGCAGTTATATTCCAAAACGATGTGTTCGCCTCACAATGGCCAAATCGCAACGGAAAAACACGAAGCAGTATTACATTTCCGCACTTCAATCGCGACTCGCTTCTCTCTAGTGATGTGCGGATCGATACTAAAGTATCGATATTTACGATCCCAACGTCTCCTGCTCTAGTATCGATTCTCATATAAAAAGATCAATATTTAAACTCAGTAATTTGGAGTGAGTTTTTATGTTATCAAAAGTAACTTGTTGTCACCAGAAAAGTATAATTATATCCGGTTAGGAGAAGGAACTACTTCTCCTTCCGCCAGTCAGTTGTGTGTGCACTGCGGCTCTGTGACGGAGCTTGCCAGGGGAGCCTATTTTTAATTTAATTTTTTTGTAAACATGAATGTTTTGTGAAAACAATTTGAGTTAACGGTTTTCAAGGGTGCCTGATTTACATGTGTTGTAAAGAACAGCAAAACGTGGATATGGAATATTTTGTGACAAGGTTAAGAGTCAAATTTGTGTGTTATTTTCAACCTGTTTACTGTACAAGTCTCTGAAATTTTCTTTATAATTAAATAATATGAGAGTAGTTTATTGTCTTGTCATTATGCAGCTATAATTTGGAATTGGTAAGCCTACAACCTACTTTTTTACAAATAAAATACGTAAAAAGTATTGGTATTGGTATCGGTATCGGCAATACCAGCCTGGGTATTACTTGGTATCGGATCGAATAGGAATTAAGTGGTATCACACATCACTACTTCTCTCTACAGGTCCCTACATGCTCGAGGTGGGCATCACTGTAATGGTCAGGTTCTAAGCTTTCATTGGATACCTCGTTTGAGCCAATCCGTTCAGGTTTGCCTGAGATATGGCCAATGAAAGGAGACATGGATCAGTAACCATGTCAGCCCCCACGTGCGCTCGATCGACTTTTCCCAGGACCAGTTACATTTAAATGCTACAAGTCTCGTCTACTTTTTTAGCCAATGAGGAGACAAGACGATTGATACCTAATATGACCCTGAAATTTTAACCCTGTGTTGGCAGGGGCTGTGTCAAAGCAAAAACTGGGCCTCCTATGAGGATCTCTCACCCAGTGCAATTTGTAATGACTTATTTCTATATTTTTATGTATATAGTTATTTCATATATGTGTGTGATTGATGTGGGGGTGTTTGTGTATTTGAAAAGTGTTTTATTATGTACTTTTTGGGCTTTTTTCTTTGGACAAATCAGAAAAACGGACAGACATTTCTGTAGAAAAACATTCATATAAAATCCATGTTTGAGTCTTTTGGCTGGATGTTTTCTATAGTAAGCTGAGACATGCTGCTATGGCCTGGGTGTATCTGTATCTTACCAGATGTGTTTACAGTATTTTATTTTAATCATTTTACAGATGTATGACTTGGACGGAAATAAAAAACCTCCATTCTAGCCTCTGTAACTCTCTGTCAGTAAGGCCTAGAATCACCCTGACACTTGTAACAAAACATTGAGAGTGTTACCTTTCCAATGATGTCAGGCACACCCCAGAGAGTCAGAGTATGTGGGAGCTGTACCACTTTTAATTTAGGTATGTTGTTTAGACCCAAAAGCATGCAATTTCAGCTGGATTGTGAGAACCTGTCAGTCCCCTATAACCAGTCATCACCACGTATTCTCCAGGACAGCTGGTTAAAGTGATTAAAAATCATTTCAACCATTTTGTTGACAAGACTCAGCTGCTGAAGGATTTTAGACTTATTGCTGCATTTAGAAAGAAGAAAACTTTGCAGGATGTTTTAGTGAAAGCTAAATTGAAACTTCTAACCCTAACCCCAAACCCAAACCCTACACATCCATCAGTCTGACACCATAACATTATTCAACCCCCACCTGTTTAAACTGGCTTACTCACTATAACTTATAATTTATTCACTTTCCACTACCAAATGTTATGTCTTGTCTTTGTCATCGCCTGTCTTGCTGTTTATTATGTTTTTGTCTAATGTAAGGATTTTGGGTTTTGTTTTGAAAGGTGCCTCCAAATAAAATGTATTATTATTATTATTATTATTATTATTATTATTATTATTATTATTATTATTATTATTATGCTGAAAATGTTTGTCATGTGTTTAATAGAACTGCAGTTCCTCGAGTCATTCCCCACAAACCCCCGTGTTAAAAATATCATGCAGCAGAAATAAACTCGACAGACAGGCAGGCAGACAGACAGACAGACAGTAAATATCTATATACAGTTGAAACCAGATATGTACATACATACATTAAATCAGAGTAAACTTTTTCTGTTTTAGATCAATACATATTAACATATTTTTTGCATTTCTTAAATGTCAGAATCGAGTGAGGGAGTATTTTTTTTATCACTTTCATCAAAGTCAGAAGTATACATACACTTCCTTAGTATTTGGTAGAATTGCCCCGAAACTGTTTCACTTGGGCCAAACGTTTTGGGTTTCCTCCCACAAGCTTTCTACAATAGTTTGCTGGAATTTTGGCTCACTCCTCTGGACAGAACTGGTGGAACTGGGTCAGGTTTGGAGGCCTTCTTGCTCACTCTCGCCTTTTCAGTGCCGCCCACAAATGTTCTCTGGGATTGAGATCAGGGCTTTGTGATGGCCACTCCAATACCTTGACTTTGTTGTCCTTAACTTTGTAACTTTGTAACTAATTTGGAGGTATGCTTGGGGTCATTGTCCATTTGGAAGACCCATTTGCACCCAAGCTTTAACTTCCTGGCTGATGTCTTCAGATGTTGCTTCAATATATCCACAAAATTTTCTTTTCTCATGATGCAATCTATTTTGTGAAGTGCACCAGTTCCTTATGCAGCAAAGCAGACCCACAACATTATACTACCCCCCCCATACTTCACAGTTGGGATGTTGTTCTGAGGCTTCAAATCTTCACCCTTTTTCCTCCAAATACACCGTTTATCATTATGGCCAAACAGTTCAATTTTTGTTTCGTTCAGACCACAGGACGTGTCTCCAGAAATTAAGATTTTTGTCCCCATGTGCAGTTGCAAACTGTAGTCTGGCTTTTTTATGGTGGTTTTGAAGTAATGACTTTCTTCTCCCAGAGTAACCTTTTAGCTCATGGTGGTACAGGACTCGTTTACTGTGGATAATGACACTGTCTTACCAGTTTCAGCTAGCATCTTCACAAGGTCTTTTGCTGTTGTCCTGGGATTGATTCGCACATTTCGCACCAAAAAACGTTCCTCTCTGGGACTCAGAATCCGTCTCCTTCCTGAGCGGTATGATGGTTGTACATTCCCATGTTTTTTATACTTGCGTATTATTGTCTGAACAGATGAACGTGGGACCTTCAGGCATCTGGAAATTGCCCCTAAGGATGAACCACACTTGTGGAGGTCCACAATTCTTTTCCTGATGTCTTGGTTGATTTCTCTTGATTTTCCCATGATGTCAAACGAATGTATCATTCCTATTTTGCACCCGACGCACAGCGGACTTTTCCCTCCACAGACGCACGTCGGTAAATTAGGGAATGTATTTGCGCTCCCGGGGGCGGTTCAGCAAAAAGAGGAGGCGTGTTCAGGCGCAAACGTTCCCTGGTGCTATTTTGCAGTTTCAGAAAACAATTCCGCCACAGACCAGGAAAAACCTGGTCTAAATTCAGATGCTATTTTAGGGGCGCATGCTTGGCCATAATGTAGCGTGTGCACAACGCACATACACTTTGCTTCTCTCATTTACACGGACAGTTCCCATTTTTGAAAACCATACATACTGTAATTACAAAGAAAAATATGACTGAAAATGCGCTTCAGGTGTTTGGATAGGTCAGGAGGTACTTTATAGTACAGTCCTCAAAAAGTCGCAGCATTCTTTGTGGCTTGTTGAGTTTTATACATTTCCATGAATCATGGATGTGTTGATGACATAAATGAGGAAATATTAGAGGACTTAAGGAGACGTGATGTTGAACTCCGGCGGGATTGGACACTCCGGCGGGATCTGGTCCGGATGTGGCAATGAGCGATGCGCTCCTGTTGGACCGGTTGGACGGAGATGGAGTGGGGAGATAGAGTGGGGCAAGGAGGAAGGGGCACAACAGGAGCAGGTGGTGCGTTTGGAGGCCCACGCTCCATGGCTGCAGCAATCCTCTCCAGACTTGAGGAGATGCCCCGAGAGGAGCAGCAACATCACCACCCGGTCAAGACGGCATTTATTATTTTGCTGCATCCCGGACAGCTCCCGCTGGCGTGCGCCAGGCTAATCCTCCGTTATAATAGCAATCCGCCATGGAACAACCGCGCCTGCTCTTAAAGGGAATGTGAGATGACGCACTGATTGGTTATTTTCACGTTACGCCCAAACCACACCTAGCTACTTCAGACCAACCCATTTTACATTTGCGTCGGGTGCAAGACTCATTTATCCCGCTGGTATCATAGCAAGAGCGGCTGAGGTCCGCCCACAAAGCTACTTGCGTTTCACGTTTGATACTTGCGTTTCAGATCGTTAAAATAGGGCCCTCTGGCTCTTTGTCCAATCAAATGTCAGCTCTGTTGGGACGGTTTGTTATTGGTCGACGGCTCACAAAGTTTACCTGCTGCCAAATGTAATGGGGTGATTTATGAATTGATTTTAAATGAATGGCTGTATATATTTACACTCTAAATCTGTCTGTGTGGTGGGTGTTACAGGGTAAATGAAGGCACTAATCTTTAATTAATTTCAGAGTTTGACAGGTCATATTTGTTCTGTTTCAAACCTACAAACATGAATTTAAAGCCTCCATAAAATAACTTCAGTGTCTCAGTCCAACAGTGAGTGATATTAAACCAACAGTTAAACATATCAAATATCAGTTTTTATTGTGTCAGATACTGAAAACAGAACATGTCACTCCACTGAAATACAGATTTTAAAGGGGTGATAGAATACAAAACCGATTTTACCCTGTCATAGTTGAATAACGACAGTTCGGTGGGTAAATAGGACATACATAGAAGCTCAAAGTCCCACTGATACCCCTTTACTATGAAAATTTCATATTTTGAAACTGCCGCTGAAAACGGGCGAATCCCAACAAAGCTGGAAGTTGACGTCAACCTCCCGAAAACCGGAACCTTTGTCAGCCCCAACATTTACATCTCTGCTATTCCATTACAAAATTCACTTCTGAAACTTTTTTATGCGAGAAATCAACTATGTAAAGCTCTAATATGGGCCGTTTTACAAAAATGGATGGCTAATTGCAAATTTTGTCCGACTGTGTGTTGGAGTTCAGCACCGGTGCTGCCTGTGTTGCTGCCTCGCCGCCCAGCCTGCCTTCCTTTACAGACCCCGGCCTGCTCTGAGGTACTTGTTGCCCCGTCACGACTGGCAGCCCAGAGCACTACATACCCGCTCAAAGTCACCGATTTTAGGATAATGGACTACTAAACGCTGGTGCTCTGACAGAGCTCCAGGGCCTGCAGCTCCCCTCTTCCTGCTGCAGTGTGAGTGAGAGCACGGTCAGCGAGCTTGTTACACCAGCAATCTGTTACCACAGGTTCCAGTTAATATTTTAATGTGTGTAATTATAATGTGTTGAGTTATTTAAACAAACGATTGGGGAAATAAACGCCGCTTGTCCGCGAGTCTCATTGATAAAGCCTGCGGCTGGATGTAGCTCTATCAATGAGAGCCAGCTCCTCTTAGAATTCCTCTGAAATTCACAAATATTCATTAACTTGAAATCGGACACCGTTGTTAGCTTTATAAGACATTTAGGGAGATCTTGTATAAGTGGCGTGATGAAATTCAAACTGTAAATATACAGAAATTACGCCAGAAATTAACTAACTATCCGTGATTTGTAGCTAGCTACACATAGCTAGGATTGAAGGGACAGTCATAGCTAACGAAACCCCCACTGTTCACAAAAATTCATTAACTTGAAATCGACATTTAGAGATATGTTGTATAAGTGGCGTGACAAAATTCAAACTGTAAATATAGCTAGTTATGCTGACAGCCAGCCAAGATTAACTGGAACTGTTGTAAGAGATTGCTGGTGTAACAAGCTCGCTGACCGCGCTATCACTCTCACACACGGGCCATTTAGCTAGCAGGAAGAGGGGAGCTGCAGGCCGGGGTCTGTGGAGGAAGGCAGGCTGGGCAGTGAGGCAGCACCGGCAGCTGAACTCCGACACACAGACTTACCAAATTTGCAATAAGCCATCAATTTTCGTAAAACGTCCCATATTTGAGCTTTATATAGTTGATTTCTCGCTTAAAAAAGTCTCAGAAGTGAATTTACTAACGTAATAGCCCGACAAACAATGTATAACTTTGCAGTGAGACCTGCTGTCGAGTCTCCCATGTGTTTCTATGTAGTTTTCTCAAACCAATCAGCGCGTAGCTCATTCTGAATATTCATGAGCATACCATATTTGGAAGAAAAGCTCTTGTTCCAAATAGAGCCATATTCACAGGGTAGTTAAGGGCCTAATAAAATAGCATTCGGGCAATTTTCAGCCCAACCAATGTTACATACCCCATTAGGAGACCTTAAGGAACAGTGTAAAATACCCTATATAATCATTCTATCACCCCTTTAATCCTGAAACTAAACCTCCTCTCCAGTCCCTTGGAGTAGACCAGGGAGGCTGAGGATTGGTCCACACTCTCTGGTCTCTCAGATTGATATCCGATCACATTGTAATTTATTCAAGTTTGACTCACCCTATCTTTTAGTCAGGAGGGTGTCAGGAGGAAAATTGTCAAATAAAGTACACCAAATGACGTGGTCACAGAAGTTTAACTTAAAGCTCTGAAGACATACTACAGTAATTAGTCACCAGCTAACGGCTAATTGGCTCACTCAAACCAGCTTTAACAACACAACAGATTTTGTACCTAAATCATTCACCAGCTCTGCCTTTACTTAGAGATCAGCTCTGATAAAGGTATAAATATTAGGGCTGTCAATCGATTAAAAAATATAATCAAATTAATGACATACTCTGTGATTAATTAATCAAAATTAATCGCATACATAATTAACGGTGCCTGAAGTGATACTTTTCAAGAAAGTAAAAAAAAAAAATGAAAAAAAGAAGGGTACTAAACAACAATCGGTGACATTAAAGAACCGCTTGTTTATTGTTGAGGCCATATGGTCAAAATGAAATGATTTAATAATAATGTAATAACTATAACAATAACTTATTTGACTAGCAAAATTGCTGTTGAACGACAAAAACAACCACCAGATGGGAAAAGGACATTTAACAACAACTACGAATGCACCACGAGGCTGTAGTATTAAACCAAAGTTCAACAGTCCAACATATCAAATATCATAAAGTTTTATTGTTCATCTGATTCAGTTACAAAAAGTCCAGTTGGTAAAATAAATGATGAAACACAAACAGTTAGTCGGCAGTTTCAGTGTGAATGAGTCTATTTCTTCTCCCTGCTGCTTCTATCTTTACATTACACTGAAGTCTTTGAGTTCTTTCTTCATCTGATCAAAGTCATCAGCGACCTCATGACAGCGATCAGCTACTGGATGATGGAGTTTGCTAACTTTTCATCCTCTTCAGGGGTCGCAGTGACTGTGAAGAGTTTCCCAATGAGCAATAACAGATCAGCTATGAAACTCATCACTTTTACAGCTGCAGACAAAACTACTTCAATCCTTCCTCCAGTTCAGAAACTTGTGTCAGACTCCTCTGAAACAAAGACAGACTCGGTTCTTGTCATCACATTGCGGTATACTCGCCATTCCCGACCTGTCGTGTGCCAGTGTGATATCATGGGAGAGCCGTAACTATTTATACCTGCGCTGGTGGTTGCGACACTGGCTGCAGTCTTCTCCTGAACAGAGGTGGCACTAATGAGGAAAGGCTACTGAATTTGCTATTTCTACGGACTAAAAGAAGAAGAAAAAGGTAAACAACGGCAGAACTGGCAGCAGCATTGATGTCAATGTCAACAGTGGCTGAGATGATGTTGGAGTCAACGGATGAGAAAGAACAGCTGCTTTTGCGCCTATCTTTTGAATAACGGCAGACATAAATATGGTGAGTTCAATATCCTCGTGAAACAAATGAGGATAATAGACAAAGAGAACCACTTTGAATACTTCAGAATGTCTGCACGATTGGATGAGCTACTTGGTGGGATCAAGCCTTTCATTCACCATAAAAGAACTCATCTTAACCCAGGAAGTTTACAAGAGAGACTTGCAGTCATTCAGAGTCCTGGCATCCGGTTACCCAGGAGCTCACGCATGCTTCCTGTTTACACTTTGTCATGCGGCACTGAAAAAAATAGTGGTGCACGTCCTCTGCTCACGCACTTTAAATCCTGGCGTGCCAGTGAGAGCTACGTCATTTTGACGTCACATTGTCGTGCGACAGGTCGGGAACGGCAACTGTAAAGAGGCCAAGGGTGTGTCCATGCTTATGTGTTGGGCCAGAGACATACTGCACAAGGTTAAAAGACTTACTGTACATATATTTAAAAAGTCAATAGTGAATCGATTGTCATAGTTAATCAGAAAATTCATTAATAAAACAGGTGTTAGAATAAAGGGGGTTAAATGATTACACTGCAATTTGGATTATCACATATCATTTTAAAAGATAAAATTTCCAAACTATTAAAAGAACCAAAACTAAAAGGAGTTGCAATACCCACATTATATGAATAATAATATCAGTCCATAAAGTCATGTTATGGTAATAATGCATGCTGCTTCCTTTACTTTTCTGTGAAGGCTTTGAGTTCTTTCTTCATCTTTTCACAGTCATCAACAACTCTTCTACACAGATAATCCATAACTGGGATTTCTCTTTCACTTTTATCTTCAGAATCTGGTGTAAGAATCCTCTGGAAGTCCTCCATGTCTGTCAGAGTGTTTCCAGCCTGAAGTTCAGCTGATCTTTGCTCCAACTTCTCACACGTCCTCTTTATTTCTTTCAGGTCCTTTTTCAGCCGTTCAACGATCTCCATGAAGTCTTTCCCCAGTTCTTCTACTTTCTTTGCACTTTCGATCTCTTTCCTTGTTTTTGTTTCATTTACACCATAAAGCACAGCTCCTCCTGCGACTACTGCTAACACTGCTGCTGCTACTGCTAAACTCGCCCCCCCAGTGAGCGGAGCTGCAAGGAACAGGAGTCCTATTCCTAGTCCTACTCCTGCAGCAATATATCCTGCTATTCTGTATTTATCTGTTCTCTCCTGCCTCTTTCTGTCTTTATCAGTGATCTCCCTAAACTCTCCAACAATCTGTGTCATCCTGTATTCACTGCTGGCAAACTCTCTGATGAATGAAGCTGAATGTTCTTTGAGTTTGTTCATTAATTCAGACCGATCAGGAGGATATTTCATGCTATCGCTTCTTCTCAGGTTTGCAGCCATCTCCAGGTCTCCTGGTCCTCCTGAAGTGTTGAGATCTCCTCTTCAGAGTGATGAAGAAGCTGACTTTAAATGAAACTGTGATCAGATGTGATCAGAAAGGTTCTGTGGAGACAGGAAGAGACACACATCATCAAAATAAATACACACACACACACACACACACACACACAGACACACACACACAGACACACACACACACACCAACCCAGTCTCACATCAGTTCGTGATGGTATTATGAAATTAAATCTATTAGAACGTGATACCATCACATAATTGTGAAGATTTACGTGTTGGGGTCACGTTTTTTATACTAATGTATTTCAATGAGAAGCATCTTACGTAATCACAGCACGAAACTTTCTGCCACTCGGCTGCAGCAGAGAAGCTGGATACAGCTTTGATATTATTGATATTTTTAGCCCAATAATCGCTGTTTTAATCAACATTTATTCACCAGATCTTATCACGGTTTATATGTATTTCTTTTAATGTTATTATTTCGGTCTATTTCGGCCAGGGAAGCTGGATTTCTTTGTTGTTTATTGATATTTTTAAAACTATAACGCTACATCTTTCAACATGTATTTAGCTGTTATCATGGTATGCATTTCTTTATTTTAATAATATTATTTCGGTCTTATTATGGGTGAAATATTACAGTAAATAAAACAGAACAGTAGGCTACGATATGAGCCAAGCTGGCGCATTCAAAGCCGATGTCCCACGATGCAATGCGGGCATTCATTCACAGAATCAGACGGCGATCAGCGGGGCTATAATGCAAGTATCGCTTCAATGTACGTAAGGGATCATGTGGAGCGTTGTTATAGCGACTACAACAACGGCAGGGTGATCAGCATAGACATAATATAGATGTATATATATATATATATATATATATATATTATGTCTATGGTGATCAGGACCCCGACGCCAATCTTCTTCTAGCGGATTGCACGGTGTGTTAATACTTAGCAAGAAAATAACAGACCACATTGTACATTAGAATATAAGCAAGCCATGTAATAAATATATATAATCAGTAGTTTTGTCACCAGCAAAAACACGTTGCTCAGTTTTGTTTCAGTAAGTTATGCATCGTAATAACGTTTAAAAAAATCAGCTGAAGACTCCGGAAGTGACGTCGTAATTACCGCTCGGCGGATAGAAAAGATACAAATATATAATAATATTCGTAATATTGATGTTTTTGTCTAACGTTGTATTTGAGGAGTTAAACAATAAAGATATTAATAATAATAAAATACAGTTTCATGTATTTGTCTCATGTATTGTGTTCTCGGCCGGCCGGCGGGCGGCATCAATCTGAAACAGAATGAAGCCGAACACATCCTCCCACCCCCCCCGGAAGAACTACAAGTGCTCAAGCTTTGTAACAGATTCTGGGCCGCGTCTATAGTGGGAGTTGTAGTTTTTAAATATATTGATATATTTCTCATAAGTAGAAGTTGGTAGTGTATAATTCTGGATAAACCCTGGGTTTTATTGCGATGGAGAACACACTGTTGTCATCAGATTTTAAAAATCGAATCATTAAATAGGTGAAAATAGCTTATTACCATATTTGACAGTGCTTACAGTGGGTAAACTTTGGAGACCATATCTACATGATAGCTGAGGTCCAGAGCTTTCTATAACAGCTGGTTTTATGTGTGTAGCACCTTCTGTTGCTAAATGACAAGCCTTCATACATGTACTGGGTTCAAGGTTCAAAGGTCCTCTTCAGACTGACATATGTTACTCTCCAGGAGACCTTTCCAACGATGTGTTTGCTATAGTCCTACAACAAGGTTTTAATTTTCACATATCATAGGGACCATTTTGTAAGCGATACTTTATTGTCCCCAGAGGGATATTTGCCTTGAGTTCAAATGCTTCACAAATAATACTTGACATATTGTTTTATCATACAGATGACATATACTTACAATAAAAAACATAAACAAAGTGATATGTAGTCAGACTGAAGCACATCACACAGCCACAATCTATTGCTCATCTTTCACAAACAGTGACAAGAGCAACACAACCATATGCATCATATCATGAAGCTATTGCACACCCTCAATCTCAAGCAACATTATTTAAAGCTTTAATTGAGGTACAGTAGGTCCAAATTAGGCCTATATCATCATCTACGTTTTTATAGTTTAGAAATGTTAAGTTTACCCATATCTTCTGCCAGAGGATAAGAGCTCATACTTGGCATGGAGAATAAAGATAGAGCAGACCATATTCTGTGCTCCCCTGACAAGTAAGCTTTAAATGAGATGTTTTTAGATATTGCTGACATATTAAAATGCTCTGTAATGTATAACATAAACCATCTGATTCACTGTGAGTGTCTGTTCTAAATGATAACACACACTTTCAACACGGGCCTTCCAGCCAAAGGTGTTGTCCATATGAACACCAAGGTGCCTATAGGAGCAGAGCCCATTGATTGGTTCATCATTTATGACCTCTGATACCTTCTGAACCATGTCACCACCAACTCCTCAGTTTGTGAAATGGTTGAATGAGATTGTTGGTATGGCACCACAGGTCGCTATTTTAGCCGAATATGCAAAAGCACTTGTGTCTGTGTGCAGTATATAGGCTGACATAGAAGTGTGCCAAAAACGCCAAAACACATGTTGTGTACACATACCTATACAAAGCTATACATCTCTGTGAACAATCTGCTTATCCTTTTAATTTCCTGAAAATGCTTCTTAAAACTAGTCCCTTCTTAATTTTGAAAAGGTAGTCTCAGTAAAGGCTACAAAGGTTATAGCTACAAGCTGTACTGTAACCATGGTGATTGATATGAGGATCATCTTTAATATCATTAATATGATAGGCCTACCATAAATTGTTATTTCAAAAAAGTCAGTTATTTAAAACAACTAATAATGCAGTGTGATTTTAAATCAAACTAAGTCCTACACATAAATATACTCATGTTTTTCCCCTTTAGTCTTTGCTATTAACATTCATCAACAGCAACATTAGAAAATTGCGTTTTTAAATAACTATGTATGGAAAATAAAATGAAAAATGCTTCTCTTTGTAAGTAGTTTCTTTTTTGTTTTTCACAACAGTAGCCTACAAGTCAAAACAAATGCCCATTAGTCCAACAAGCCATTAGGCTGTAGTTCTAAACACTCAACTGTAGTTTGTTTATATAGGCCTAGTATTTTTCTGCGACAAGGCAAATCAAAGTGCTTAGGATGAAACACAATTTTTTCATTATTGGTATTTTTATTGTATAAATTCTCACGTACAACGTGCAGCAATTTGTTTTATTTTTTTACATGCAGCAATCTTTTCTATAATTACTACGTTACTTCCGGAGTCTTCAGCTGATGTCATTTAGCAACAGAAGGTTCTACACACAAAAAACCAGCTGTTCTAGAAAGCTCTGGACCTCAGCTATCATGTAGATATGGTCTCCAAAGTTTACCCACTGTAAGCACTGTCAAATATGGTAATAAGCTATTTTCACCTATTTAACGATTCTATTTTTAAAATCTGATGACACCAGTGTGTTCTCCATCCCAAAAAACCCCAGGGTGTATCCAAAACTATACACTGCCAACTTCTACTTATGAGAAATATATCAATATGTTTAAAAACTACAATTCCCACTATAGACGCGGCCCAGAATCTGTTACAAAGCTTGAGCACTTGTAGTTCTTCCGGGGGGGGTGGGAGGATGTGTTCGGCTTCATTCTGTTTCAGATTGATGCCGCCCGCCGGCCGGCCAAGAACACAATACATGAGACAAATACATGAAACTGTATTTTATTATTATTAATATCTTTATTGTTTAAATCCTCAAATACAACGTTAGATAAAAACATCAATATTACGAATATTATATATTTGTAACAGATTTGTAACCGTTGCTAAGTATTACACACCGTTGCCATGCATAGCAGAGCGTTGCCATGGACGCAGTTCTGTTCCCTCCGGAGAAGAGCTATCAATCAATCCGCTAGAAGAAGATTGGCGTCGGGGTCCTGATCACCCCGTCGTTGTTGTATTCTCTATAACAACGCTCTACATGATCCCTTACGTATATTGAAGCGATACTGGCGTTATAGCCATAGACATAATATACATAATATATGTCTATGGTTATAGCCCCGCTGATCGCCGTCTGATTCTGTGAATGAATGCCCGCATTGCATCGTGGGACATCGGCTTTGAATGCGCCAGTTCGGCTCATATCGTAGCTTACTGTTCTGTCTTATTTACTGTAATATTTCACCGGTAATAAGACCGAAATAATATTATTAAAATAAAGAAATGCATACCATGATTGTGATGAAGAAGGTGTTGGTTAAATAAGCCCAAGCTTAGGACCTCCTATGTTTGAAGAATTCTCAGGTGTAGTTGCTTGAATGTGTTTGCAATCGCCACAGACAGTCCGGTAAGAACTGTAGAAGAGGGAGATATCCTCAAATGGTGCTTTATTAATTACCATTCACACACAATGCAAGCCACTCAGAATTCAGGTCTGTGAACTGACATGTGGTTTCTGTAACATGATGAAAAGCAGAAATAACATGCTTTAATTGTCGTAATAATTATGTAATTCTCCTCTATTCATTTGCATGAACCAGCTATTTAACAACACTGAACAGAAATAGCTTACATATGAATTTGACTTATGTATTATGTGTAAAGCAGTAACATATTAAACAAATATATAGCTTAATCCATTTAGAAAGCAGAGTTACTGCGCCTAGGTCCTTTAATGACCTAACTCAAACAGTTAAACAAATAAATGACAACTGTAGGCTACATAGAGCGTAAACTCGACCAAACTATGGATTTAACAGGCAGAAAATAGCAGTAATATTATTGACAGCATTATTTACTTACAGTCTTATGGACACACAGGATTTCAGTTCAGAAATGTCTTGACACAAGAACTATCAAGAAAAGGACAAAGAATGGACAAAGAGAAATATCCTGCCAGCATGGCAACCTACTGAACTATCACTGATACAATGACTGCTACAGGTAGAGGCTGGAATACTGGATCCAACCGGTTACAGCCTTCTCTGATTGGTCAACACCTCAATTGGTACTTAACTCCATATAGTGGTGCAGAAACGAAACTTAAGAAACAGTCTTTATTTGTACACAAGGGGGCGCTCAAGGACCATGTAAGAACTTAATGTTGACCTTTTGAACAATGATAACAGCTAAATAAATGTTGATAGATGTAGCTTTATAGTTTTAAAAATCAACAATAATCAATAGCAATCCAACTTCCGTGATAAGATCTGGTGAATAAATGTTGATTAAAACAGCGATTATTGGGCTAAAAATACCAATAAGATCATAGCTGTATCCAGCTTCTCAGACGTTCAGGAATTGCTGCAAATTGAATTATAATTTCGGCCTGTTGACGCACAGTGTAGATAAACCTGATCTATAACTACATGTATTAATAATACGTCAAAAACAGCAGGCATTACAGCATTCAGAGACAGTTTTGATATACCAGACGTATACAATAAGATTTAACAGAACTGTATATTAAATCCTAACAAGCCTTAGTGATGAAGTTGAAGATTATATATAATAGTTATCTAAAACAGTCAGCTGTCTGACATTTCCCTCTGGAAACAGTATTTGGACATAAATATCTTACTGCTCTGTCGGACTCGGGATGGGACAGAAAAATGCAACCTGATGTGTACTCTAATATTCATAAGGTCTTCTCCTCAAAAGAGAAGAAACATTTTAAAATATGATCAGTACGGACAATACAGTAAACAACACATACATAAGACAACAGGAACAATTTATAACCTGAAGAAACCTACAAGTCAATAAAGTCTCCAGAGAGAATTATTCACAGCTATGAAAATAGAAAGTAAAGAGCCAGAGAGTTAATAAATATGTAACATGGTTCATATATAATCCTTCCATAACTAATCTAGTGTGTGTGATATGAGGAGAGTTAATAAATATGTAACATGGTTCATATATAATCCTTCCATAACTAATCTAGTGTGTGTGATATGAGGAGAGTTAATAAATATGTAACACGGTTCACACATGGTCTTCTGATGACATCACTGAATATATATTTAGTCTTCTGATGTCACATCTTCATCAAGAGGTTTAGAGGTTGCTGTGTGTGTGTGTGTGTGTGTGTGTGTTTGTATGTGTGTGTGTGTGTGTGTGTGTGTGTGTGTGTGTCTGTGTGTGTGTGTGTGTTTGTATGTGTGTGTGTGTGTGTGTGTGTGTGTGTGTGTGTGTGTGTGTGTGTGTGTGTGTGTGTGTGTGTGTGTGTGTGTGTGTGTGTGTGTGTCTGTGTGTGTGTGTGTGTGTGTCTGTGTGTGTGTGTGTGTGTGTGTGTGTGTGTGTGTGTTTAGGTTTAGAGGTTGCTGTGTGTGTGTGTGTGTGTGTGTGTGTGTGTGTGTGTGTGTGTGTGTGTGTGTGTGTGTGTGTGTGTGTGTGTCTCTGTGTGTGTGTGTGTGTGTGTGTGTCTGTGTGTGTGTGTGTGTGTGTGTGTGTGTGTGTGTGTGTGTGTGTGTGTGTGTGTGTGTGTGTTTAGGTTTAGAGGTTGCTGTGTGTGTGTGTGTGTGTGTGTGTTTAGGTTTAGAGGTTGCTGTGTCTGTGTGTGTGTGTGTGTGTGTGTGTGTGTGTGTGTGTGTGTGTTTAGGTTTAGAGGTTCTTACCTGTTAGTTGATGCAGGTCCAGCAGCTCTGAGCTCTCAGTCTTCACCTCCTCACGTCCTCTCTCTGACCTGTCAGCCTCTCAGTTGTTTCTCTGAAATCACATGACCAGAGGAACCAATCAAACAGCATCAGCATATCACCTAAAACCTGCAACAGGACATGTTCAGCCTCTAAACGGCGTGCAGCGTGTTGCTGTGGTTTCCTCTGAACGCTGGGAAACAGCTCTGAGTTCCGCTTTTCTCATTTGGTTTCTCACACCACGACTAGTTTGTTCCTCTTTGATAACCACGTAGGTTTAAATCTGCAACTGACCTTTCTTTGGCCTTGCACTTCTGTCACAACCAGCTACACAAGTACACAAGGTACTACACAAGTACAGACGGTACTATACAAGTACCGTCTGTACTTATCTAGTACCTTCTGCTTTCACTACAATTCAATTTTATTTCACACACACACACACACACACACACACACACACACACGTTAATGATTGGCTATAATAAGAACACGTCGGTTATGTAATCGCTGACAACCGGGACAATTTCAGAGTGGTTGGTGTGAAGCGGGACATTTTAGCGTCCCGACAGACTTTTTCTCACGACTCGGGACACGCAACTCAAACTCAGGACTGTCCTGGTTAAACCGGGACGTCTGGTCACCCTAACCTAGACCGCTTCTATTTAGTTAGGTTAGTTAAGTTTAATTATCTTAAAGTGCTAACAACAACAGACTACACCGACTCCGTTTGTCTTCGTATTTGAATGATGAACAACTTCCCTTCAGTTTGACTTCATGCAGATCTTTTGGGAGTTGGTCTTTGCTGCTGGCTGCAGACTTTGCATGGAGCTCAACAGGTGATTGCTAGCTAACGTTAGCTTCCAAGATAAGTTGTGTTATTTATACTCAAAGTCAGCTGTTGAAATACACTAGCCTGCTCAGAGGTTGCCTTTAATACGAAGGTAAATTCACATTCGTTCAAGTAATTCACATTTACAGTTTAGTTATTATTATCATTACAGCTTCAAGAGGATCTTGGATGATGGGGAAAGTTTTGGATGTCAGATCAGATGTGAATGGGGTTGTGCGCTCTGTCCGCCTCCAAACGAAGACCAGCATCCTAGAGAGGCCTGTGACGAAGCTGTGCCTGCTGCTGGAGGCAGAAGTGTGATCATATGAACTGACTCTCTCTCTCTCTTTGTCTGCCTCTATCATTCTCTTTCTTTTTCTTTTTTTCTTGCAGGTGCGGCAAGACATCTGTTCCTGATATAGTTAGAATATGTAGTGTGTAGCTCCGTTTTGAGAGTTCAGTAATTGTGAATGCACAATTAGGGGCCGGAGTGTTGGAGCTAAATTAGTTTGTTTTTAGTATTGGTAATTTGTTAATTAATTTGTTTATTATTATAATTTGTGACATCATTTGAACATGTCCTGTTGCAGGTTTTAGGTGATATGCTGATGCTGTTTGATTGGTTCCTCTGGTCATGTGATTTCAGAGAAACAACTGAGAGGCTGACAGGTCAGAGAGAGGACGTGAGGAGGTGAAGACTGAGAGCTCAGAGCTGCTGGACCTGCATCAACTAACAGGTAAGAACCTCTAAACCTAAACACACACACACACACACACACACACACACACAGCAACCTCTAAACCTCTTGATGAAGATGTGACTGTCATCAGAAGACTAAATCTATATTCAGTGATGTCACCAGAAGACCATATGTGAACCGTGTTACATATTTATTAACTCTCCTCATATCACACACACTAGATTAGTTATGGAAGGATTATATATGAACCATGTTACATATTTATTAACTCTCCTCATATCACACACACTAGATTAGTTATGGAAGGATTATATATGAACCATGTTACATATTTATTAACTCTCCACATATCACACACACTAGATTAGTTATGGAAGGATTATATATGAACCGTGTTACATATTTATTAACTCTCCTCATATCACACACACTAGATTAGTTATGGAGGATTATATATGAACCATGTTACATATTCATTAACTCTCCACATATCACACACACACACACTAGATTAGTTATGGAAGGATTATATATGAACCATGTTACATATTTATTAACTCTCCACATATCACACACACTAGATTAGATTAAAAACAGAAATGTAGAAAGTTTTGCAAATTTATTAAAAAAGAAAAACTGAAATATGACATTGTCATAAGTATTCAGACCCTTTGCTCAGTATTGAGTAGGTCTAGACCACTCTATACTTTACAAAGCCCCAACAATTCCAACAATTACAGTAATTCCCTCAAGAGCAAGCAGTGCGACAGTGGCGAGGAAAAACTCCCTCTTGGGAAGAAACCTCGGACAGACCCAGGCTCTTGGTAGGAGGTGTCTGACGGGCCGGTTGGGGGTGTGATGAACAGACTCTTGATATATAAAGAGTTTTAACCCTGGAACCATGACAACCAGCTACGAGAGGAATCAGGACCAGAAAACATTTGATTTCTTTTGCAATATACAGTGGGTACGGAAAGTATTCAGGCCCCTTTGAATTTTTCACTCTGTTTCATTGCAGCCACTTGCTAAAATCAATAAAGTTCATTTTATTTCTCAATAATGTACACTCAGTAGCCCATCTTGACAGAAAAAAACAGAAATGTAGAAAGTTTTGCAAATTTATTATAAAAGAAAAACTGAAATATGACATGGTCATAAGTATTCAGACCCTTTGCTCAGTATTGAGTAGAAGCACCCTTTTGAGCTAGTACAGCCATGAGTCTTCCTGGATTTGGGGATCCTCTGCCATTCTTCCGTACAGATCCTCTCCAGTTCCGTCAGGTTGGAGGGTGAACATTGGTGGACAGTTCAAGTCTCTCCAGAGATGTTCAATTGGGTTTAGGTCAGGGCTCTGGCTGGGCCAGCTAAGAATGGTCACAGAGTTGTTCCGAAGCCTCTCCTTTGTTATTTTAGCTGTGTGCTTAGGCTCATTGTCTTGTTAGAAGGTGAACCTTTGGCCCAGTCTGAGGTCCTGAGCACTCTGGATGAGGTTTTCTTCCAGGATATCTCTGTACTTGGCCGCATTCATCTTTCCTTCAATTGCAACCAGTCGTCCTGTCCCTGCAGCTGAAAAACACCCCCATAGCATGATGCTGCCACCACCATGTTTCACTGTTGAGATTGTATTGGGCAGGTGATGAGCAGTGCCTGGTTTTCTCCACACATACCGCTTAAAATTAACACCAAAAAGTTCAATCTTGGTCTCACTAGACCAGATAATCTTATTTCTCATAGTCTGGGAGTTCTTCATGTGTTTTTTGACAAACTCTAAAAAACTCTAAACTCTCGGCTTTCATATGTCTTGCACTGAGGAGAGGCTTCCGTCGGGCCACTCTGCCATAAAGCCCCGACTGGTGGAGGGCTGCAGGGATAGTTGACTTTGTGGAACTTTCTCCCATCTCCCTACTGCATCTCTGGAGCTCAGCCACACTGATCTTTGGGTTCTTCTTTACCTCTCTCACCAAGGCTCTTCTCCCACGATTGCTCAGTTTGGCTGGAAGGCCAGGTCTAGGAAGAGTTCTGGTCGTCCCAAACTTCTTCCATTTAAGGATTATGGAGGCCACTGTGCTCTTAGGAACCTTGAATGCTGCAGAAATTCTTCTGTAACCTTGGCCAGATCCGTGCCTTGCCACAATTCTGTCTCTGAGCTCCTTGGGCAGTTCCTTCGACCTCATGATTCTCATTTGCTCTGACATGCACTGTGAGCTGTAAGGTCTTATATAGACAGGTGGGTGCCTTTCCTAATCAAGTCCAATCAGTGTAATTAAACACAGCAGGACTCCAATGAAGGAGTAGAACCATCTCAAGGAGGATCAGAAGAAATGGACGGCATGTGAGTTAAATATGAGTGTTACAGCAAAGGGTCTGAATACTTATGACCATGTGATATTTCAGTTTTTCTTTTTTAATAAATTTGCAAAAATGTCTACATTTCTGTTCTTTTCTGTCAAGATGGGGTGCTGAGTGTACATTAATGAGAAATTAAATTAACTTTTTTGATTTTAGCAAATGGCTGCAATGAAACAAAGAGTGAAAATGATAAAAGGGCTCTAAGATACATTTGTTACATTCTTGCTTTATGACATCACTTTAATCTATAATATCTAAAATATTTAGAGTTAATAACTTATTCTTGAGAGAGAAACTATAACATAAAGTTTATCTCTTTAGTGATGTTTTCACAGAGAAAAAAATATACACTTTAAGCTGGCTGCCTACCATCCTTTAAACAGATAATCCTGATTCAAAATGATAAATGATTTTAATCTGAAATGGAGTCATATATCAAGTTGTATCAAGTTCAAACACAAAGCTGAGGTAAAATCATAAGTATCTGTATATGGAAACTTCTCTCTAGCCTCCATCTTTAGAAACTGAAGTCTTTTTAAATGCTCGACCAACAAAACGACAACACTGGACCGACTGGAGGGTCCAGCACAGTTAGAGGTGTTAAACATTTCACATTATGGCCATTCATCAAACAGTTTAATACTTTACTACTTCTTCTTTTCTTTGAAAAGGTCAGTTGATCTCAGGAGCACAGCAGTAGCAGAAAACCATCCAACCTGTGATCCATACCTGTGTTTTTAAAGTCCTGGTCAACCCAGAAAGAGGTCCAGAGAAATGGATCTGAAGTTCCTGAAGCTCGGTGACGTGGTGACTACGGACACTCTCTGGAAGAAAGAAAATAATCAAACATAAGAATCTAAGGCAGTATGCTCAGTTATTATTTATGTCAAATACATTTTCGTCATGCATTTATATCTGGTATTACCTCCTGATCTGATCATTTTAAAGTGTTTCCAGTTCTAAAGTGTTCTTACCTGTGTTGTTGGTCTGTGATGTAGAAGAGGCAGAGAGAGAAGAGAACAGTTTATACAGTATATCAGTAGAGAGGGAGGAAGACCATTGGGGGTCACATGGTTTAAGAGAAACCGTTTGACTTCAAATCATCAGTAAACAGGAAGAGAGGGAGGAAGCTCTGTGGTCACGATTTCATAGAACTGTCTCAGAGACGGTTGAAAATCAGAAAGCAGGAAACAGTAACTTTTTATGTCTATCAAAAACCAACTTTGACAGACAACACAAAGGTGAGATTTATGTTTTATCAGTTTTATCAGAAATATTTTCAAACTGTTTCTTCCAGTTTTCTAAGAGAAAAGATTTCAGTGATGAAGACTATGATGGTAGTTTAGTTAAATGAACGTCTGGTATCTTCCTCACCTCCAATAAAGAGCTTTTCTGTGTCAACATTCAGGACTGTCTACCATGCCCTGAATGAGACTGAACCAAACATTTCCCCAAATTTAAATTTACATTTCCAAAGCTTTTCTTACTGACATTCTCAATGTTGTTCAATATATAAACATTTAACTCTTCCAGATAATTTAACGATCATATAAGTTCTGAATAGCTTTATAGTATGTGAACAAATACAAGAAATCTGACTCTGGTTTTTGGTTTCTGTCGATGTAACCTCCATCCAGAACCAGACACACAGCTAAGATGAACAAAGACAGACCATCATTTAACTACTTTTTACAGTGTGATGGCCAACAGGTCCCCATGGTAACAACAGCCAGCAATGGTAACACTGTACATAATGTCCTCCTATTGTGTTTAGTACACAGGTTAACTTTACAGTCAGCCACACCCCAAACTATTCATGATCACTAAAGTAGTCTAAACACTGGTCATTTGATCTGTAATCTACATATTTATTTAATTTGAGCCTTACACTGTTTAAATGGAGGGCACACATTTTAAATTGTAGGGTTAAATAATCATTGTTCTAATAATAATAATCATTGTTCTGTTTTATTAAAAGGCCCAGATATTAAGTTCTTGGTTTATATTGTTTAGCATTTTTTAAGGTTAATAAAAAAACCTTTTTCAATGAAGACTCCTGTTCTCCTCATTGCTTTGTCCCTGACATAAAGATCTAAATATAACTAGATATATTAAACAACAACAACAATGGACTTTGTTAACCCTTGTGTTGTCTTCCATTTGACCATGCACGCTGGTCCTCCCGGTCAAAACTGGAAATCAACACTTTTTCTGACGTTTTTGTCTCTTTTTTTTCGACACTTTGGCGCTTTCTTTGACCTTTAACTTTTCTTTTCACTACTACGTATAAACATCAATAACAAACTTATTACTAAGTTTTACACTTATTTTTGGAATTCATCGTCATTAAACCTCATTTATAGGAAATGACCTAATTCTTGATTTTAAAAATGCAGAAATTATGAATTATTTAGACTCATATTATAATATATAAAGGAAGGTTAATCACTGACTTATTAAGTTTCCAAACATTGAATAAAACACCCAAAATTCAATGAAAGTAGAGATCTTATCTTTTGTTGTACTTGCAAAGAATCATCCATGTTATTTTGGGGTAATTAAAACTAGGTAGTTAAAGAGAAACCCATATCGGGTCAAATTGAACTGAAGACAACACAAGGCTCAAGCGTAAGACAATACTATATAAATTAATAAATAATATAAAGATATAAATATAACAATATATATTAAACAACAACAACAATGGACCTTGTTAAGAGTTAGCAGTTAATGCCCTTAATGCCCACACTTGTTACTCGAGAACGCTAGTGACGTTTCTCTGACAGAGACTATGATTATTACTAAGCAACCAAGATGCATCTTCAACCACGCAAAAGATTAAAAACAAAACCGCGAAAATGGCCAAAATAGGTAAAAGTGATTGTATTTTCTTTGCCTTTTGTGTAATGTATATAGCCTAAAAGCAATTTTAAATGAAAATACAGACTATTTTAGGAAAAGTCAGGTATGCAGGATTGTATTTTTTTATTTAGCAAAGTTATTACACATATACATTTCAAAACGTCCAGGCCACACGGGTACCATCTAGCAGCATGTGTGCTACTCAGCATTAATGGGCCACTTCTTTCTGTATTCTCCTATAACCGAGCCTTGGAGTTATTTTTCCAAAAGCCAAGAAAAATCAGATGCACACAGCAAGGCTGCCAACTTTGTCACTGAGGCAAATATACAATTAGTTTCATTATGAATGGTTTCCTACTATATATAGCCTACTTTTGGTTTTGGTTTCCCTATGAAGAATTTCTTGTAAAATTCATGTTGTAGACCTACAGTTCCTCAAAAATACAGTTCAATCAAAACAAAATCTAAATGTGCCTCATTGTGTGTGAATACAGGTGAATAAATATATTTGTTTGTGTTGCAGCGAAGTGT
>NC_041346.1:33697674-33712768 GCF_004354835.1 Perca flavescens
ATTCTAAAGAGAACTCCTCCCTCACTTCTCCTGTGGTTAAACTGAAGATCTGAAGTCAAACTGTTTCTGTGAAATAACGTGACATTAAAATCTTCAAAAAAGACTTCACAGCAGTCTATGATGTTACTCCGTCCCCGTGACCACAGAGTGTCCTCTGTCCCTTCTGAACGATGATTTGACGTCAAACTGTTTCTCTTGAATCATGTAACCCCAGAACGTCCTCCCTCTCTACTGATATATAAACTGTTCTCTTCTCTCTCTGTCTCCTCTGAATCACAGACCAACAACACAGGTAAGAACACTTTAGCACTGGAAATACTTTAAATGATATTATCAGGAGGTAATACCAGATATAAATACATGTGGGAAATATATTTACCATAACTAATAACTGAACGTACTACATTACCTTAATATGATTTAATATTTTCTTTCTTCCATAGTCCATAGTCACCACGTCACCGAGCTTCAGGAACTTCAGATCCATTTCTCTGGACCTCTTTCTGGGTTGACCAGGACTTTAAAAACACAGGTATGGATCACAGGTTGGATGGTTTTCTGCTGAGTCAGTCTGTCTTCATGTTTGTTACATCAGCTGCTGCTCTGCTCCTGAGATCAACAGGTCTTTCAAAGGTGTCCCTAAAAAGGAAAAGAAGAAGTAGTAAAGTGTTTAAACTGTTTGATAAGAGGCCATAATGTTTAACACCTCTAACTGTGCTGGACCCTCCAGTCGGTCCAGTGTTGTTGTTGTTGTTGTTGTTGTTGTTGTTGTTGTTGGTCGAGCATTTAAAAAGACTTAAGTTTCTAAAGATGGAGTCTAGAAAGATGTTTCCACATACAGACACCTCTGATTTTACCTCTGGTTAGTGTGTGAACTTCATACAACTTGATAGATGGCTCCATTTTAGATTAAAATCTTTTATAATTTTGAATCAGGATTATCTGTTTAAAGGATGGTAAACAGCCAGTTTAACTCTATATTTTTTCTGTGAAAACATCACTAAAGAGATAAACTGTATGTTATGGTTTTAGAGTTATTGTGTCTGTTATTAACTCTGATTAAAGTGATGTCATAAAGCAGGAATGTAACTGATCTAGTTTAGAGCCTCCTGACCCCCCCATATCAAACTCACTGTGGTTGATCTCTGACTTCTTCTTACAAGGTTCTCCATCCTCAACTCCTGGGAAGCTGTTACCATGGCAACGTGAGTAATACTTGCTAAAACACAGGGTTAAACACAGCTGGATCACATTTTACTACATGATGAGACAATTCACTACATAAGAGAGGTTTGTGGCAATACTTATAAATGTTAACTATCATCACTATCTATATTACAAACAAGAGCCATAAAAATAATTCATAATAGAGCTCAACAGTGTGGTTCTGGAAGTAACAATCCCACTGATTGATTGATTGATTGATTGATTGATTGATTGATTGATTAGATTATCAGAGATAAAGACTAAAGACAGTTTGAGGTAGACTGACCCCGAGCTCTGAGGATGTGAAACTAAAGTTTCTGCTCCGGTTAGAAGACAGAAGTCTGTATGAAATAAAAAAAAAAGGTTTTATTCACCAAGTCATGGAAAAATACTACACTACCCACAATCCTAAGCCTAACAGCGACGTGATTGGTCCAACTCAGAGTTACCAGGGAAGTGTTTATCGTACGGCTACAGTGAGCTTCTACCATCAAAGCGTCTTGTTCCTTTAACTTTTTTTCTGTTTTCCAAAAAAACAATTGTGGCAAATCAAATGTTTTCTGGTCCTGATTCCTCTCGTAGCTGGTTGTCATGGTTCCAGGGTTAAAACTCTTTATATATCAGCATTTAATCAAACATCAACAGAGATATTGAACAGAGGAAATCACTTCTGGAGACAGAGCTGATCAGATGGGCGATCACTGTTGAGCTCTATACCGGTTAAAGGGATCACACACATTCATTATTCCTCATAAACATTGATATTCACTGATCTGGTTCATTTTCAAATGGCACCAATAATGTATAAAGCCATAAACAACCTGCTCCCTGGTTTTACCTAGTGATGGTCAAATGAAGCTTTGCGAACCAGTGTCTTTCCAGTACTTTCTGAGCTCACTACACGGCGCTCTCTGTTCAAAGAAAAAGGTTAAATGAATGGCAATTCAGTGTGTTTTCAAACCCTTTGTTGAACAGAGAGCACCATCTAGTGAGCTCAGAAAGTAAAGACACTGGTTCGCGAAGCTTCATTTGACCATCACTAGTTTTACACCCTCTGATGTACAGCAGGGGTCAGAAGTGACCTGACAGAATGACTTTGTGTCATATCTTTGCATGTTATGCATTTTATTACCAAATATTTAATGGATTCCTTAAGTAAGTTGTATACATTCCTCCTCCTCACCTCCCTCTGTTTTTCTTTCCCTCCATTCTTCTGCCATTCTTCTATTGAGTTCTGTAAGATAATTTTATAATTTACTATTTTATTGTTTTAAAGGGGTGATAGAATGCAAAACTGATTTTACCTTGTCATAGTGTAATAATGACAGTTTAGTGGGTAACTAGGACATACATAGAACCTCTAAATCCCATTGACACCTCTTTTCTCTGCAAATCTCACTATTTGAAACTGCCTCTGAAAACGGGCAAATCTCAACGAGCCCCATAGTTGACGTCAACTATGGGGCTCCTCCTCATCTGGCTCTAGTGTCTGTGTTTGTTACGCCCCAACATGTGCATAGGCTACACAACTGACCTGAGATCAGGTAGTCTTCTGAATCTAGGTCGGGCAGATCTCAGAAATTGTATACATTGTTCATATGCTATTTTACCATTAAATTCACTTCTGAGACTTTTTTATGCAAGAAATCAACTATGTAGAGGTCAAATATGGGCCGTTTTACAAAAATATATGTCTAATTGCAAATTTTGTCCGACTGTGTGTCGGAGTTCAGCACCGGTGCTGCCTGTGTTGCTGCCTCGCCGCCTGGCCTGCCTTCCTTTACAGACCCCGGCCTGCTCTGAGGTAGATGGAGCTCCGTTACGGCTGGCAGCCCACAGCACTCCATACCCGCGCAAAGTCACCATCTCTTGGGCTAATGGACTACTAAATGCCCCTGCCCTGACAGAGCTCCAGGGCCTCCATCTCCTCTCTTCCTGCTAGCTAAATGCCCGGTATATGTGAGCGAGAGCGCAGTTAGTGAGCTTGTTACGCCAGCAATCTCTTACCACAGGTTCCAGTTAATCTTTTAATGTGTGTAATTATAATGTGTTGAGTTATTTAAACAAACGATTGGGGAAATAAACGCTGCTTGTCCCTGAGTCGCATTGATAGAGCCTGCGGCTGGATGGAGCTCTATCAATGAGAGCTAGCTAAAGACATTTAGTTAGATGTTGTATACGTGGCGTGACGAAATTCAAACTGTAAATATACTTGAATTACGACCAAAAATGAAGCTAACTATTCGTGATTTGTAGCTACACTTAGTTAGGATTGAAGGGACAGTCGCAGCTAACAAAACATTTAAACTTCACAAATATTCATTAACTTGAAACCGGACACCGTTGTTAGCTTTATAAGACCTTTATATGTTGTATAAGTGGCGTGACATGTGTGTAACATGTGGTAAGAGATTGCTGGTGTAACAAGCTCGCTGACCGCGCTCTCACACACGGGCCATTTAGCTAGCAGGAAGAGGGGAGCTGCAGGCCCTGGAGCTCTGTCAGGGCAGAGGCGTTTGGTAGTAGTCCATCAGCCCAAATGGTGACTTTGCGCGGGTATGGAGTGCTGTGAGCTGCCAGTCGTGCCGGACCTCAATCAAGCTCACAGCAGGCCGGGGTCTGTGGAGGAAGAAAGGCCGGGGTCTGTGGAGGAAGGCAGGCCGGGGTCTGTGGAGGAAGGCAGGCCGGGGTCTGTGGAGGAAGGCAGGCCAGGGTCTGTGGAGGAAGAAAGGCCAGGGTCTGTGGAGGAAGGCAGGCCAGGGTCTGGAGGAAGGCAGGCCGGCGGCGAGGCAGCAACACAGGCAGCTGAACTCTGACACACAGTCTTACCATATTTGCAATTAGCCATCCATTTTCATAAAACGGCCCATATTTGAGCTTTATATAGTTGATTTCTCGCTTAAAAAAGTCTCAGAAGTGAATTTGGTAATGAAACATTGCAGTGTCTGGAATATGAGATTCTGTCACGTCTCTAATGTGTGTGTGTGGCAATTCACTCAACCAATCAGCGCGCGTCTCTACGTGTGTTTAAGGGGATAAGGCTCAACCAATCAACTCGCAGCTCATCTAAATATTCATGAGCAGACCATATCTGAAAGAAAAGCTCTTGTTACAAATAGGGCCAAAACACAGGGATGCATAAGGGCCAATCAAATATCAACCAGGCCATTTTCAGCCCAACCAATGTTACATACCCCATTAGGAGACCATAAGGACAGCATGAAGGGGGAGAGAGAGGGTGAAGACATGTAGGAAACCTGCTGCAGGTCGGATTCAAATCCTCTGCCTTTTCATTGAGGAACCGTGCAAACATGTCAACCCATACGGTGGGCTGTGGCAAACCCACTCTAATCACATGTTGGCCCCCTGTGGGTTAGTCTGTGTTTATATATGTATACTATATATATGTATATTGTTAGATATGAGAGGGAAACCTGTATTATTAACACAGCTGTATATTGTTAAGTATGAGAGGAAACCTGTATTATTAACACAGCTGTATATTAAGTATGAGAGGAAACCTGTACGGCTTCTCCGTGAACCATCACCTTATCGTGATGGAGAGGTTTGTGTGTCTCTGTGAACCTGAGGGCTGTGTTGTCTGGAGCTTTGTGCTCCTGGTAGGGTCTCCCAAGGCAAAGTGGTCTCAGGTGAGGGGCCAGACAAAGAATGGTTCAAAAACCCTATGAGTGATCGAGGTAGAGATGGGTGACCCTGCCCGAGGAGCCCGGGGCCCCGTCTGGAGCCAGGCCCAGACGGCGGGCTCGTCAGCGAGCGCCTGGTAGCCGGGTTTGCCACGGAGCCCGGCCGGGCACAGCCCGAACAAGCTACGTGGCTTCCATCTCTCCAGCCCATGGGCCCACCACCTGTGGGAGGAACCGCTGGGGTCGGGTGCGATGCCACATGGGTGGCAGTGAAGGTCAGGGGCCTCGCCGGACCAGACCCGGGCGGCAGACGCTGGCTCTGGGGCGTGGGAACGTCACCTCTCTGTGGGGAAGGAGCCGGAACTGGTGCGGGAGGTGGGCGCTACCGGTTAGATCTGGTGGGGCTTACCTCTACGCACAGTCTCGGTTCTGGAACCGTACTCCTGGATAGGGGTTGGACTCTTTTCTTCTCCGGAGTTGCCCAGGGTGTGAGGCGCCGGGCGGGTGTGGGGATACTCACAAGCCCCGGCTGAGCGTCGCTGTGTTGGAGCTGTGTTGGAGGGTCGCCTCCCTCGCCTGCGGGTTGTGGGGGAAAACTCTGACTGTTGTTTGTGCATATGCACCAAACAGGAGTTCGGAGTGTTTGCCTTCTTGGAGACCTTGACTGGAGTCCTGCACGGGCGCCAGTGGGGACTCCATTGTTCTGCTGGGGGACTTCAACGCATTAATGGGCAATGATGGAGACACCTGGAGAGGCGTGATTGGGAGGAACGGCCTCCCTGATCTAAACCAGAGTGGTTGTTTGTTGTTGGACTTCTGTGCTAGTCATGGATTGTCTATAACTAACACCATGTTCGAACATAGGGATGCTCATAAGTGTACCTGGTACCAGAGCACCCTAGGCCGAAGGTCAATGATCGATTTCATAATCGTTTCATCTGATCTGAGGCCGTATGTTTTGGACACTCGGGTGAAGAGAGGGGCAGAGCTGTCAACCGATCACCATCTGGTGGTGAGTTGGGTCAGGGGTGGGGAAGACTCTGGACAGACCTGGTAAGCCCAAACGTGTAGTGCGGGTAAATTGGGAACGTCTGGAGGAGGCCCCTGTCCGACAGACTTTCAACTCACACCTCCGGGCGGAGCTTTTCGTGCATCCCTGTGGAGGCTGGGGGCATTGAACCCGAGTGGACAATGTTCAAAGTTTCCCTTGCTGAAGCTGCGGCGAGGGAGCTGTGGTTTTAGGGTCTTAGGTGCCTCAAGGGGCGGTAACCCACGAACACCGTGGTGGACACCGGTGGTCAGGAAGCCGTCCGACTGAAGAAGGAGTCTTTCCGGGATATGTTATCCCGGGAGGACTCGGAGGCAGTGCAGGGTACCGAAGGGCCGAAGGGCTGCAGCCTCTGCCGTGAAAGAGGCAAAGCAGCGGGTGTGGGAGAAGTTTGGAGAAGACATGGAGAAGGACTTTCGGTCGGCACCAAAGTGCTTCTGGAAAACTGTTTGCCACCTCAGGAGGGGGAAGGGGAACCATCCAAGCTGTGTACAGTAAGGATGGGACACTGTTGACCTCAACTGAGGAGGTAATAGGGCGGTGGAAGGAGCACTTTGAGGAACTCCTGAATCCGACTAATCGCCCTCTATGTTAGAGGCAGAGCTGGAGGATAACGGGGGAATTGTCGTCGATTTCCGGGCGGAAGTCACTGATGTAGTCAAACAACTCCACAGTGGCAAAACCCGGGGATTGATGAGATCCGTCCGGAAATGCTCAAGGCTCTGGGTGTGGAGGGGCTGTCCTGGTTGACACGCCTCTTCAACATTGCGTGGAAGTCTGGGACGGTGCCAAAGGAGTGGCAGACTGGGGTGGTGGTTCCCCTTTTTAAAAGGGGGACCAGAGGTGTGTGCCAATTACAGGGTATCACACTTCTCAGCCTCCCTGGTAAAGTCTACTCCAAGGTGCTGGAAAGGAGGGTTCGGCCGATAGTCGAACCTCGGGTTGAGGAGGAACAATGCGGATTCCGTCCTGGTCGTGGAACAACGGACCAGATCTTCACTCTCGCAAGGATCCTGGAGGGAGCCTGGGAGTATGCCCAACCGGGTCTACATGTGTTTTGTGGATTTGGAGAAGGCGTATGACTGGGTCCCCGGAGATACTGTGGGAGGTGCTGCGGGAGTATGGGGTGAGGGGGTTCTACTCAGGGCCATCCAATCTCTGTACGACCAAAGTGAGAGCTGTGTCCGGGTTCTCGGTAGTAAGTCGGACTCGTTTCAGGTGAGGGTTGGCCTCCGCCAGGGCTGCGCTTTTGTCACCAATCCTGTTTGTAATATTTATGGACAGGATATCGAGGCGTGGTCGGGGTGGGGAGGGGTTGCAGTTTGGTGGGCTGGGGATCTCATCGCTGCTCTTTGCAGATGATGTGGTCCTGATGGCATCATCGGCCTGCGACCTTCAGCACTCACTGGATCGGGTTCGCAACCGAGTGTGAAGCGGTTGGGATGAGGATCAGCACCTCTAAATCTGAGGCCATGGTTCTCAGCAGGAAACCGATGGAATGCCTTCTCCAGGTAGGGAATGAGTCCTTACCCCAAGTGAAGGAGTTCAAGTACCTTGGGGTTTTGTTCATGAAAGAGGGGACAATGGAGCGGGAGATTGGTCGGAGAATCGGGCGCAGCGGGTGCGGTATTACATTCAATCTATCGCACCGTTGTGACAAAAGAGAGCTGAGCCAGAAGGCAAAGCTCTCGATCTACCGGTCAGTGTTCGTTCCTACCCTCACCTATGGTCATGAAGGCTGGGTCATGACCGAAAGAACGAGATCCAGGGTACAAGCGGCCGAAATGGGTTTCCTCAGGAGGGTGGCTGGCGTCTCCCTTAGAGATAGGGTGAGAAGCTCAGTCATCCGTGAGGAGCTCGGAGAGCCGCTGCTCCTTTGCGTCGAAGGAGCCAGTTGAGGTGGTTCGGGCATCTGGTAAGGATGCCCCCTGGGCGCCTCCCTTGGGAGGTGTTCCAGGCACGTCCAGCTGGGAGGAGGCCTCGGGGAAGACCCAGGACTAGGTGGAGGGATTATATCTCCAACCTGGCCTGGGAACGCCTCGGGATCCCCCAGTCGGAGCTGGTTAATGGGAAGTTTGGGGTCCCCTGCTGGAGCTGCTCCCCCCGCGACCCGACACCGGATAAGCGGACGAAGATGGATGGATGGATGGAGGAAACCTGTATTATTAACACAGCTGTATATTAAGTATGAGAGGAAACCTGTATTATTAACACAGCTGTATATTAAGTATGAGAGGAAACCTGTATTATTAACACAGCTGTATATTAAGTATGAGAGGAAACCTGTATTATTAACACAGCTGTATATTAAGTATGACAGGAAACCTGTATTATTAACACAGCTGTATATTGTTGAGTATGAGAGGAAACCTGTATTATTAACACAGCTGTATATTGTTAAGTATGAGAGGGAAACCTGTATTATTAACACAGCTGTATATTAAGTATGAGAGGGAAACCTGTATTATTAACACAGCTGTATATTGTTAAGTATGAGAGGGAAACCTGTATTATTAACACAGCTGTATATTAAGTATGAGAGGGAAACCTGTATTAGTACCAGTGGTTCCGCTGTTAACTCTCTGTTATTGCGGCCGCCACAGTGAAAAACACATTAGAAGTTATTAAATGCAACTAACTTCAGTTGGTTGAGTAATAGCGTGTAATACGGAGCCTGCTGGATCATAGTTCATAAAAATGCAGCGCAGTGACGATACAGACATTTCATAACCTACACAAGACGGAAGTAACGCTGCTAATGAGTCAGCCGTCACTCTCTGAGTAGCCTAGCATACGCTTCAGTCCATCACACTCCCTCGGTCTTTCGGTCGTTCTTTTTTTTAAGATTTCGGCCTTTATTTTGATAGGAAAGCTGAAGACATGAAACGGGAGAGAGAGGGGGATGACATGTTTTTTTTTTATATTATATATATCCTAGGCCAGGGGTCGGCAACCTTAGGCACGCGTGCCACCATGGGCACGCGGGACCTTAACCAATGGCACGCTGGCAATATGTGTGCAAGAGAGTTATTGATGTGTTGAAATCATGGTTGAAATGCTGAAGCACTCTCTCATCCGCATGACAAATTACATCTTTCACAGTTGCCGACCTCATAGGTGCCGATACCGTGGGTGCTCCGGAGCTCGAGCACACACGAAAAACACTGAGCACCCACGTGTGCCAGACTGCCAGTTCATTTTTATATTAATTTAATATTAAACATTGCAGGTGGTGCTAAGTGGAGCGTCTGTCATAGTGTGATTGGTCGTGGCAGTGGCATTGATAAACTTCTCCAATCCTATCTGTGTTCGGGGGCTGTCCTGAGCTGAAAGCTAGCTTACTTTACGGCGTGTGTGTTCGTGTCGGCCGCGGTCCATTTCCTGAGGTTCTGAAATGCAAACATTGTTGACTACTTTCGTTATTTAAACTGTGTTCGCGTCGAGCACCCACGGAGGAAAACATAAATGGGCGCCTGTGCGCGACCTGTTATTTACGGTAGTTTGATCGACTCATATCTACGGTGGCCGAGACGGTTCAACACAAACCCAAAAGCCACAACACAAACGCAAAAGCCACAACACAAACGAAAAAGCTACAACACAAACGCAAAAGCCACAACACAAACGCAAAAGCTACAACACAAATGCAAAAGCCACAACATAAACGCAAAAGCCGCAACACAAACGCAAAAGCCGCAACACAAACGCAAAAGCTACAACACAAACGCAAAAGCTACAACACAAATGCAAAAGCTACAACACAAATGCAAAAGCCACAACACAAACGCAAAAGCTACAACACAAATACATAAGGGACAACAAAAGTGAGTGACAACAGAAGTCAGCGTATGAGCAGGAGGAAATTTCTTGCATGTTTGAGAAGTAATTGAAATATGGTTCCTTGCTAATTAGGATTACCGTACTGTTGCTATGTGAATGTCACAAATAAGCAATGTTGTTCAATATCTTTGTATTTTCATGTATGTACTCTCCATATAGGCTACAAAGGAAAGTGTGTGTGTGCCTATTTGTAGGGGTAAGACTAGGGACATGCAACAAAACCATAGACTGTACAAATGGTAATATACAGTCTATGAACAAACCCTTTTATATGGCTTTAAATACAGTGTAAACACAGGAGTCCATAGTCTGAATTCCATTTATTTTTATTAGTAAGCACGAAGCAAGGTCATTTTTAAATTTCTGGGTTTATTTCATTCAGACCAACCCATGTATGTGTGTATGTATGACATATAACGCCCCTAACACTATAATAGGCAGCATATTGAAGGTAAAACAATTAGCATTCACTTTAAACATCTGTTTACAGTAAACATAACCACACACACACACTTTCCAAACCAACAGTATCGAGGGAATTTGCCACTGGGATCGGATCGCTAACCAGATAGATAACGATTAACAAGTTACAAGCACGTAACAGTGGGATATAATATTTGTGTGATTTAAACAGCTTCACTAAACGTGACAAACTATAGACTTTAAATGTAGGACTTGCGGGTAAAAGACGCTGGGCGCCATTTAGATAACGTTATAGCTGTAGCTTCGTAGCCTAAATAGCAGAGTACATATGAAAATAAAAAAAAGATATTGAACAATGCTGCTTATTTGTGACAAACACATTGCGACAGTAATCATAATGAGCAAGGAACCATGTTTCACTTACTTCTCAAACAAACAAGAACTTTCCTCCTCCGGCTCCGTTTGTCAACCACATCTGCTTCCAGCTTATGTATTTATGTTGTGGCTTTTGCGCTTGTGTTGTGGCTTTTGGCGCTTGTGTTGTGGCTTTTATGCTTGTGTTGTGGCTTTTTTGTGTTGTGGCTTTTGCGTTTGTGTTGTAGCTTTTGTATTTGTGTTTTAGCTTTTGTGTTTGTGGTGTGGCTTTTGTATTTGTGTTGAACCGTCTCGGCCACCGTACATATCTCTGACTGGGAACAATACAGAGAGGATTACCGACGGCCGCTGGGGCAGATGAACTAACGCTGGTCTCGTCACTGTAACGAGGCTACAATTAAACCTTCGGGAGTTAAAAGTCAAAACTTATCAGTTCACTCACCTGTGTAGACCGGCATCAACATGGAGAAAGCGATGATTCAATCTGCTCTGTCTGCTCAGTACACTCTAGTCCACCGCGCTGTTTTACGTAAACACAGCTCTACTCTAGTCTACAAATAGCTAATTTTAACAAAACAAGCTAAAAGAAAAGCTGTCGGTTTGTAGTCTATTTTTCTTAGTTTGCAGGGAATCTTGACATTTGGACAAATTCTTATAAACTTAAGCTGTCTGAAGAAACCATCCTCACCGCTGGAGCAGTATATATGGAAGCATTATAGGACCAAAACAAATACATGTGACTACTTAATATTCACGTGAATGACGCAATCGTTATGTTCTTCATTCTTGATAATGATGCTGGTTATGTTATTATTATTTTGCCACAGCATCGTTTCATTGAAAATGAGACATACAGGACCTGCTTATCAGTCCATTCATCATTAAAGCTGGGCTTTTCCACTTCAACTTTTCCTTCAGGCTCTTTGACAGTGATATTTTTGTCAGCCCATTTTCCACCAATCAGGACTGCATACTAAAACCATGTTTCCATAATCATAATAATAATATACAATAATAAGAATACTTACAAGGTCCTGATTATGAGAAATACATGTTATCAAATGTTGCTATGGAATAAAATTACAGATTCCCTGGATATTACATTTTGATGTGATGTCATAATAAAACTTAATGTTAACATGGCACACTGATACACAAGAAATTTTGAAAAGGGCACTTCATATCAAAAAGGTTGCCGACCCCTGTCCTAGGCTATTTATTTTAGATAACTTTCATTTACATGTGTTGCAGCTGTATATTTTCAAACAGGTAAAGGAAACCCTGTCTTTCATTTTTATTTTAATCACAATCTGTTTTAATAAAAGAGCTTGTGAAAAGTGGCTTTTACTTAAAACTTAAAACATTTAGCCCACTTTGTAAAAAAACTACAGAGCTATATATCGTGTATCGCCATTCGCGTTAACGGCGATGCGAGGAAAAATTTGGGTGCACCTACATTTTGTGCTGGTGCACCTAAATAAAAAAGTTAGGCGCACCAGTGCAACCAAGGCAAAAAGTTAGTCTGGAGTCCTGGCAAATATGTAATTCAGAAACAATAGTTAATACCTTGATTCATGCATGTATGTTAGCACAGTGTTGTACATTTGTTGATTACAATCCTGCTGAGGATTAGTTCATCTGTTGCACTCGCGATAGTGTTGCTGGTTTAATTGTTGAAGCACATTTCACTGTGCCATTCGCGCCGCTGGTCTATCACATGACCATTCCACCTGTATGTAGCTGTTATGTTCATTTGTGGTCTTAGAGCGCCATCTAGTGACCAATAGATGTAACTGCACAATGAAACCTACACCGTATTCTTTACTACATTGGAATTTATTGATTTCCATTACTATCCAGTATTATTTGGTTGTTTGCACAGCAACTATTTATTGCATAGTAATTATGTATATTGCAGTGAGTTGTTGCTTATTGATTTGTAATCTGTATATATGTGTATTCGTTATGTACAGGTTATATTTACATATTCTGTATTTCTTTATTTTACAGAAAACCACATGCACACACACACACACACACACACACACACACACACACACACACACACAAACACATACTATCACAAGCAACAAGCACTGTATTCACCTGCTGGAATTGGATGTCAATAAACCTGTTGAACTAAACCAAAGGTTGCAGCGACTCTCTTACTGGAGTACATAGCCAGCTCGCGCTAGCCAGCACATAACACACACGGACTTCACACAGATAATGCTGGGTCATAAATAAATAAGTAATGTCAAAAAATTATATGTTTCTCCAAAAGTCTGCTATGTTAGTAATTATAAGGTTAGTTAGCTTGGTAGCTTGTTAGATAGTAAGTTAGCTAGTTTGCTAATTCCATCCACCTGCTTTCATGATACACTAGTTATAGAAAATGACCCAAACAAAGTTGTCACTCATCTGGCAAAGTGCTGTGCTTTTCTACGCTGTGACAAGAGCTTGTGAAGAAACATTAACTTGTTAAATTGTAATGATTGAGTAGCCGGCTGGCTGGCTAGTTATTTAACTTGCTTGCTAGGAGGTTCAGTTCTTAGTTCAGCATCATCTGTATTAGAGAAAAGAATCTCTTCATCTGATGTTTAAAGTGACTAAATAGCTTTACCAGCCTTCTTACTGGAGTTCCACAACTACACATATCCTAACAAGTCGTTTGCTTAATTATGTGTGTCCCCTTCAATAAGTGCTCTTAAGAAATTTACGTTCATGTTCAGGATACATTTCATAGGCATATTTGTTTATTTATTTATTTATGATGTATTTATTGTTCTGTTTTATACGGCTGGGATTTTGCTAATAGAACATTGATTGGAGATGTATTTAGTCTATATCACAGATAATATTTAATCAATAAAATTCTTTTCTGTTGGATTTTTCCAAAAACTAACTACATTTATTTCCATTTTTCTCTAATGATCTCCATGTAAAGACGTGTTCCTCTTGACTGCAGTAGGAGGCACGATCAATCCATTTAGTGCTCTAAAAGAGTCAAATGACACCAAACGCACCGTTTTATGGGAACGTACACAGAGCATGACAAAGATGACATAATTGTTTATTGTCGGGCTAACACTGTTTCCCTGGTCTTTGAACATCTGCAGGTCATATCTGACGCTATACAGTCACACCTGTTCATCTCAAACTGGTGGTAAAGGTTATGCCATTTTCTAACAAAAAGAAGGTGCCAGCAGTTCTCCCTTCGAGAAATAAACCTCTTTATACCAACTGAGCTACCCGACGCCCACATTCATATCTTTCTGAGGGGTTTTGGTTTCATCTAAACTCAATAGATTACATTATGACATTACTGGACTACATAATTACTACTTTTACTGCTTTTTGAACCAGTCTCTAATGTACCAATTCATGTTTTGAGCTCTGGTCTTTACTTTTCTACAGGAAGACCACACATGACAACATCCCCAACAAAGTTCTTATCCATTCCGGATCTCCTACTGTCTACCAGCTGACACCAAAGAAAGAGAAGATTGGACCTCTGACAAGAATGACTCTTGGTGAAAAAGATCCAAACAAGGAAAACAAAACCATCTTACTTGTTGGTGAAACAGGAACAGGAAAATCTACTCTGATCAACGCTCTGGTCAACTACGCCATGGGAGTGGAGTGGGAGGATGATGTCTGGTTTCAGATCGTAAAAGATGAGAAGAGAAGTAAATCAGGAAGTCAGACATTAGAAGTGATCGTGTACCAGATCTTTGGTTTTGAAAGTAAAACTCTGCCCTACTCTCTGACCATCATCGATACTCCTGGATACAGAAGCAATGATGGGATTGAATGTGATGTGAACATCATGGAAAGATTATTAGACTGGTTCCAGTCAGAGGATGGAGTTCATGAGATTAATGCAGTGGGTCTGGTGTTGACAGGGAGTGTGAATCGACTGACTGACCGTCAGAGGTACATCTTAGATTCACTGATCTCTCTGTTTGGAAAAGACATGGAGAAGAACATCGTCGCCCTCATCACACACTCAGATGGAAGAACACCTAAAAATGTTCTGGAAGCTCTCGAGGCTGTGGAGATTAAATGTGCCAGAAATGAGAAGTATCAACCTGTTCACTTCCTGTTTAATAACTGCCAGGATGAAGACAGGACAGAGGATGAAGAAGTCCTCAAACATGCAGATAAAATATCAATGAAAGGAATGAATCAGTTCACAAACTTTCTGGTAAAAACTGAACCTCAGAGGATGGAGAAAACCGTAAATGTCCTGAACGGGCGAATCAGACTGACAGCCTGCATCCAAAACCTGAAAGACAGAATTGAGTTGATTGATCTAAAGCAAACAGAGATCCAACAGACTCAGGTTGCTCTGAAGATGTATGAACAAGAGATGAAGAACAATGAGAAGTTCACTATAGAAGTTGATGAGGTCTACAAAGATAAAGAACGTATTGATGGTGGGAGGTGGGGGTTGGTGTTCTATAAAGGAGCTGTCTGCTGTACTGTCTGTGAGGAGAACTGTCACTATCCTGGATGCACACTGGTCTGGGATCCAGAAAGCTGTGAGGTCATAAAA
>NC_041346.1:33718268-33720506 GCF_004354835.1 Perca flavescens
AGTCCTGTTACATTTCTTTTTAAAATTGTTATTTTTATAATTGCCATACCTGCCCAGGGACTACAGGTGGAAATTAGCAATTGTTTCTATAACCTGGCCCAAGACATATTCTCTTGTTTAACAAGTTTAATGTCTATTTGTGCATTGTTCCCGTTTCAAATAAATACATTTCCATTACATTTAAAAGCCTAAAAATAATATAAAATATATATTTTATATATTCACATCATGTTACACATTGTTGAACTTGTTGTGTTGATTAAATAAAGTTTTTAAAGAATGATTAGTGTCGGTTGTTTCCAGTCTTGATGTTACACACTCCCGTCACAAGATGGCGGCGGGCTCCTTTTAGCTCTGGTTTGGAACCCGCCCAAAATCAAGGTGAAGAAGAAGAAGAGGAAGGGCCAGTCAGCTGGTAAACCGACAGGAAACTTTCTTCACATGTTCAACAAGCTGCAGACTTCTTCATGACTGCGAAGGTCAGTTTCACTCTGAATACACCAACACGTTGTTTACAGCGGGAAAGAGACGCCAGAGTCCGTTGACATTTCCTCTGACTTTAACAGCGCTGCGTGGCGACGAACGAGACCTGCGTCTCCAGCTAGAGTCAACAAACGTCTGGAAAACGTTGTTTAAGAGGGTCAGATATCAGAAATATTAGCGCCGAATTAAAGCCATGATTATGATTTATTAATATGAGTAAGTGTATTTTTGTTTAGAGAAATATTATGTTGTTAACAAGTAAGAAATGTTTAAATGTCCAGACTTTGGTAGGGAGATTGGCTACAGCGGGTATCTGTATATATGGTTATCAATTTTAATAAATTCATATGATGTGATTTTCTGGAATTTTCTTTGGGATTCTGTCTTTCACTGTTAGAATGTACATATGATTACAATTGTAGATTTTTGCATTCTTTGTAAGTGGGCAAACCTGCAAAATCAGCAAGGGGTCAAATACTTATTTCCCCCACTGTATATATGTTATACACAGCTTAATTACACTATACTATATATATGTTATACACAGCTTAATTACACTATACTATATATATGTTATACACAGCTTAATTACACTATACTATATATATGTTATACACAGCTTAATTACACTATACTATATATACGTTATACACAGCTTAATTACACTATACTATATATACGTTATACACAGCTTAATTACACTATACTACACGTGCTGACGTGTAAGGTGAGCGTATTGTGTCACTTCCGGTGTTCCCGTGTTACAAACGCTAGTTTGCTGCTCCGGCAAAAACTTATTGAACTCTGCTTTACTGGCTAAATTAGCGGCTATTTGCCTGGATTGCATTTGAATTACAACTGTTTTACTCAATCACTTATACTTAGCTTCACTTACAGTGACTGACTCGCTGAATTTACAATTGTTAAAACGCTCTTAGCTACTTTAGCTTAGCCACTAGCAATGGCTTATTCCTCTCCCTCTCCTGCTCTTTCTTGCTCTGTGTGTCAAATGTTTAGCTATTCCTCTGCCTCCTTTAGTGATAACGATACATGTAATAAATGTAGTATATTCGCTGCTCTGGAGGCAAGGCTTAGTGAATTTGAGTCATGGCTCCGCACCGTGGAATCAGAATCGTATGCTTCCGTAGCTAGCCAGCACCATGTGGTTAATGCGGACCACCATACTGTAGCTTCTGTAGCTTCTTTAACTTCTGCTAGCTGTCCCCCGTCAAACCCCGAGCAGCCGGGCGAGTGGGTGACTGTCCGAGGGAAGCGTAGCGTTAGATCTAGACCAGGGAGTGCACATGATGACGGTCGCTCTAAACCGGAGCGTCTTCGCCTCTCTAACAGGTTCTCCCTACTCAGTGATACACCCGCTGAGAAGCCAGCTCTGGTTATTGGGAGCTCTATACTGCGATATGAGAAGCCGGCTCTGGTTATTGGGAGCTCTATACTGCGATATGTGAAGCCTGCGGCCCCGGCGGCTAAAGTACCTACGGTCATATGTGTCCCCGGGGCCAGAGCGGGCGATATAGAAACCCATCTAGAGCTGCTGGCTAAAAAGAAGCGTAAATACAGTAAGATCATACTTCACGTAGGGGGTAATGGTCGTAAATCAGAGATCACTAAATTGAATGTTGAGTCACTTTGTGCATACGCAAAGACTATGTCGGACTCAGTAGTTTTCTCTGGACCCCTGCCAAACCCTGACCAATGATGAAATGTACAGCCAGACACATCCTTCCACCGCTGGTT
>NC_041346.1:33721006-33723506 GCF_004354835.1 Perca flavescens
AGTCGAGGAGTAGAGCAGGTACTATGTAATGGATAAACGCTATATGTGGTAGTCATAGCTTCATAAGTCAGCCTCCATCTTGGCTCTTCTACCACTGGTCTGCATCAGAAACAGCAGGATATGTATTTTCATCCAGAAAGATTACTAACTGTTCAATCGTGGATTAAATCTCTGAATTACTCATGGAAAGTAAATATATATTTCACTATTTACTTATTCTGTTTCAGATATTTACTGACTCAACTATAAAAAGAGGTTTCCATTTGCAGATTAGTGGAACATCAAACATTCATTAGTTATCAGATAGAGAGCTGCTGTATATCACTATAAAACATGAACTTGCTGCCAGCCTTCAGCTCACAGTTCAAACCCATTTTAATTTCATCTTAAACCTAATGTTGATAGTATTTATTATATTTCTGTAGAATGAGCTGATATATATCTTCACATGTGGTGTATGTTTCCCTGTTTGTTTGTAGTTTTGTAGAGAAATGATCATGTTGTAGTTGTATATGTGTTATCTTCTCCTGCTGTAGCTGCTGCTAGTGTATGTTGTACTTCATCTGTTATACCTAATGTAAACTACAGTAAATACCGTCTCTCGGTCTCTGGTTCCTCTCCCAGAAATCAGCCAACATGGCGGCTGATCTTTGGTCAGTGTGACAGTTAGAGTCCCAGTCAGAGTAGTGGTAGTTTCTCTGCAGCTTTCTGCTCTCACACTAAACTAACAGAAAGAGTTCAAACATTACCTTCAGCTGGAGCAGAGCCTGTCTACAGAGAGCCTCTTCTCCTCTTATTCCACGTTCTCTGGCTGGAGCTCCAGACGGAGGAAACGAACTGCGACACAAGCTGTGTGAAAGTGAAAGTAAACTTTAAAAAGGAAACGCCCTGAAGTGTCTTTATCAACACGAGCCACATGTTAATAAAAAGATACTTCGGTAAAGGTGGAAGATGAATTCACAGATAAAAACTTCGGGTTCAACTATTATAGCGAAATGTTATTAAATCAAAAAACGCATCTTTCCTAACGTAGTAAAACACACACACACACACACACACACACACACACACACACACACACACACACACACACACATACACACACACACACACACACACACACACACACACACACACACACACACACACACACGATATACCCGCTGCAGCCAATCTCCCTACCAAAGTCTGCACATTTAAACATTTCTTACTTGTTAACAACATAATATTTCTCTAAACAAAAATACACTTACTCATATTAATAAATCATAATCATGGCTTTAATTCGGCGCTCATATTTCTGATACCTGACCCTCTTAAACAACGTTTTCCAGACGTTTGTTGACTCTAGCTGGAGACGCAGGTCACGTTCGTCGCCACGCAGCGCGCTGTTAAAGTCAGCGGAAATGTCAACGGACTCTGGCGTCTCTTTCCCGCTGTAAACAACGTGTTGGTGTATTCAGAGTGAAACTGACCTTCGCAGTCATGAAGAAGTCCGCAGGTTTTTTTTTATTTATTCTTTTTTTTAATTGTTCATTTATTCAGAACATATAGGCTACAAACAAACAAGGCACAATCACAAATCCATCAAACAAAACAGAGCTATTGCCTCGGGTCGAGCATATAAAACAAAACCTAAGAGTTTATACCTTACAAAACAACATAAGGAATGATATAAAAGAAAATAAATAAAAATAAATAAAGAGAAGGGGCTATCTCATTAAATTAAGATTTTCAAATAAATAGATTAATTCAAGGGCTTTTTATCTTTAACTCGTTTTCAATGACTTGCACAAAAGATTGAACTCATTCTTCCAACGGATCAGGGAGGGTTTGGTCTTAAAATATCTACATTTATGTATAAAATGATTTCCTAGCAGCACCAAGTTGTTGAGAACAAACTATACCTTCTTATCTTCCATAAAAAAATCTTAAAGGATCCCTTTCACCTTCAGAACTGCCTTAATTCTTGGTGGCATTGATTCAACAAGATGCTGGAAGCATTGTTTAGAAATGTTGGCCCATATTGAGAGGAGAGCATCACGGTATTAGTATGGTGTTCCTAATAATCCTTTAGGTGTGTGTATATGTAAATGTCATAATATTTAGATAGAAGAGCTGTGTAGAACGTGTATATATAGTATAGTGTAATTACGCTGTGTATAATTTATATATATAGTATAGTGTAATTAAGCTGTGTAGAATGTATATATATATATAGTATAGTGTAATTAAGCTGTGTATAATATATATATAGTATAGTGTAATTAAGCTGTGTATAATATATATATAGTATAGTGTAATTAAGCTGTGTATAACGTATATATATAGTATAGTGTAATTAAGCTGTGTATAATATATATATATAGTATAGTGTAATTAAGCTGTGTATAACATATATATATAGTATAGTGTAATTAAGCTGTGTATAACATATATATATATATATAGTATAGTGTAATTAAGCTGTGTATAACGTATATATAGTATAGTGTAATTA
>NC_041346.1:33731006-33781006 GCF_004354835.1 Perca flavescens
CAGGACCAGACTCTACATGAATATAAAGTCCAACTCCAGGACCAGACTACATGAATATAAAGTCCAACTCCAGGACCAGACTACATGAATATAAAGTCCAACTCCAGGACCAGAACATGAATATAAAAGTCCAACTCCAGGACCAGACTACATGAATATAAAGTCCAACTCCAGGACCAGACTACATGAATATAAAGTCCAGAACATGAATATAAAGTCCAACCCAGGACCAGACTACATGAATATAAAGTCCAATGAATATAAAGTCCAACTCCAGGACCAGACTACATGAATATAAAGTCCAACTCCAGGACCAGACTCTACATGAATATAAAGTCCAACTCCAGGACCAGACTCTACATGAATATAGGTGTCATGTTTTGGCACATAAGAAACAGAAGGAAGGAAGTTTAAGTACTGAAGCAGCTTTTACAGACAGGCACAGAGTGCTTCACAAGTGGCTAAAAAAACTAAAAGTAAGACCTAGTGACAGTAAAACAAACAAAAACAAAATAAATCAAATAACAATGAAAATGTGAGAAGAACGTCAGAAAAGCCCCCCGCATAAACAAAGTGTTAAAAAAAAATCGAAAGAAACAAAAAATTCGATTCAAGTATGAAACTGCAAAAAACATCAGAAAGTAAGTAAGTACATTTACTCAACTACTGCACAGCTCTGAGCTACTTTACTTTAGTTGAGTATTTCCATTTTATAATACTTTCTGCCCATTTACAGTTTTTTTTGGATTGCTTACACACTAAAATTAAAAGTAGTACACTATTAGCAAAACCTTACACTCAAGAAGCAAAACATCAGCCCATATTTGCACAACTATAAGCACATTGTCAACCTCACACTTGTTGCAAAACTCTACACACAGTGATTTGTAAAACACTAAACACACTTAACATACATTACACACAAAAATCTATCATGAAGTCACTTCCTGCAATACCAAAGCACTGACTGTCAAATTACCGCACCGTCCAACCAATTGGTTCAACACAGTCATCAGGTGTGCAAACACTTGTTTGCCTAATTGTAGACACACCAATCAGGTGTATAAGCACTATAAAAAGCAGCAGGTGAGTTCATCGGTCTTCAAGCACAATGGAAAGAGTCAGAGAAAGAGTAAGACGGGGAGGAGAACGAGGAGAACGAGGAGGAGGACAAGGAGGAGGAAGAAGGGGAGGAAGAGGAATCAACAGAGGAGGAATCAACAGAGGAAGAGGAAAGATGGAGGCCATGCTGGAGGTAGAGGTAGAGGTAGAGGAAGAGGAAGAGGAATCAACAGAGGAAGAGGAAGAGATGGAGGCCATGCTGGAGGTAGAGGTAGAGGTAGAGGAAGAGGAAGAGGAATCAACAGAGGAAGAGGAAGAGATGGAGGCCATGCTGGAGGTAGAGGTAGAGGTAGAGGAAGAGGAAGAGGAATCAACAGAGGAAGAGGAAGAGATGGAGGCCATGCTGGAGGTAGAGGAAGAGGTAGAGGAAGAGGAAGACAAGAAGGTGCTCAAAGAGGACCGAATCTAGAAAAATGAGATCCGCGCAACACTGTTTGACCACGTTGTCAACCACGGCCTGATGCTGAGGGAGGCTGGACTGCGAGTACAGCCAAATCTAAGCTGATACACAGTGGCAGGTGTGATAAGAACATTTCGACTGGAAAATAGGTATTGTAAAAATATCATCATATCAAACACATCTGCACGGTTTCAGTAACTGCTTACAGTACTGTATTCTATGCACTATCAGCACTTCTGTTACCTTTTCCTGTGACATTACTGTACTATTGTATACTGTTTATTTTTTTTTCTACATATGATTGAGGGTCAGGAACGACAAGGGGGAAGGCCTCCTATGTTCACAGAACAGCAAGAGAGGGAGATAGTAAACATGGTTTGGGCCAACAATGCTATAACACTCAATCAGCTCCAAACTAACATTGTCAATGACCACGCCAGTTTCAACGATATCCATCAGGTCTCAACATCAACACTGGCACGCATCCTAAAAAATAAACATATTCAAATGAAGCAAATATATTGAGTGCCTTTCGAGCGCAATTCCGACAGGGTGAAACGACTGCGGCATGATTATGCAGAGGTATGTATTCACTTTAGCAGTGTGATCTTGCATACTGTCTCATAATCTTTTACTGTACTGTAATATGTATACTACATCTACACTGAACTACACCATTTTGCCTGACACTGTTCTTCAGAGAGTTTTACGAATGGATGGAGAGGAGATCCAGCATGAGTTCATTTACGTAGATGAGGCTGGGGTCAACCTGACGAGAGCACGAAGGAGGGGAAGAAACCTCATTGGCCACAGGGCTATAGTCGATGTCCCAGGGCAACGTGGTGGTAATATAACACAGAATGGGGTCCTCCACCGCCATGCCCATATGGGCCCTTACAACACAGCACTCATACTTACATTCTTGGACCAATTGCACAACATAACCGCAGCAAATCAAATCGATCATATGCAATACATTGTTGTCTGGGACAATGTGTCTTTCCACCGCTCTGCTCTGGTTCACAACTGGTTTCAACATCCACATTTCACCGTCCTATATCTTCCACCATACTCTCCATTCCTCAACCCTAGAGAAGAGTTTTTCTCGGCATGGCGGTGGAAGGTATATGATCTCCGTCTCCAGGCTGAGGTAGCCCTCATCCAAGCCATGGAGGAGGCCTGGGACCAGATGGAGGTAGCAGCAATGCAAGGATGGATTCGTCATTCAAGACCTTTCTTTCCAAGGTGTCTTGCTAATGACAACATTGCCTGCGATGTTGATGAAATTCTCTGGCCAGATCCAGCTAGGCCAAGAGACAATGTCTAGTTTTTTTTTACAGTAAACTTACAGTACAATACGTAAAGTGACATTTTGTTACAGTATTATGAATCTCCATGTCAACATTTTGGGCGTGTTGAGAAATAAATGAGTTTCTTCAGTCTGCAACATTGGTCTTGTGTAGTGTTTGGTGAATTTACATTATATTTGTACTTTGTTGATGGTAGCCTACTCTAATCATAGGGAAGTAGAAGTGCTAAAAGTGTTTTAGGTTTATCACAGAAGAGTGTAACTCGTGCAAACAGAGTATAGTAATGTGAAACGTGTGTGTTTCATATGGTAACAAAGTGTGGTTTTTACAGTTTTTTCCAACTGCTTACACACGTTTTCAAAACTATGTCTCCTTTTTTCAAAACTCTAAACACAATTCCTAAAACTGCACACACAAAATGCTAAATGCCTCACATCTCCTTCAACATGAAACACTGCATTCAAAATACCATAAACACATCTCAAAATGAAGCATTTGCATCAAATGGCAAACACTTTTTTCATAATAGTAAATTTTTGGATATACCATGTACACACTGTTGTTGTAAATCTAAAGCTCTTTGGTCTTTCATAGGTTTATAGCTACATTTACAATGTTCTACAGAGAAAGTAATCTGCTGAGAGTGGTTGGAAAGTGCACCTGTAAAAAACAATCTACTGTTACAATGAAACAAAATATTTATTGGGCAAAACATCACGTTAGTAAGAGTAGCTCAGTGTTGTTTACAGTAGCATGAAACAAGAAAACAAAACTACAAACATAAGTAAACCAAAGATATCATTTTTAGAATAAAGAATATATGTGTGTGTGTTGTGAGTGTTTTTGCATGCTTGTGTGTTGGGGCGGGTGTGTGTGTGTGTGGGGGGGACAGAATTGTATGCACTTCGTGCAAAACAAAGTCTGATTGATTTGTAATGCTGAAATAGTCATTAGATAGTTACATGCAGTATGGACACCACCTTAAAGCTACTCAGAGATGACTCTCCTTCTTACTCTTCCCTCCTCCTCCTCCTCCTCCTCCTCCTCGTTGTTATCCCCTCTCTCTCCCTCCTCCCCCCTTACTCTCTGTCTATTGTTGGCATCCATTGTTCCAAACAGGTAATCTGACCTTTGACCTGTGTATAGGCCTATACTAAAGCAGTGATTGGTTAGTGTTCAGTTATGACATAATATGTTTGCAAATGTGAGGAGTGTGTGTGTGCCCTGGTAAATAAGTGAAGCATTTTGATTGGTTGTGTTTAGAAATGGAGAGCAAGTCACTTCCTGTTAGATTTTTGTGTCTTAGGTAGAGAATTGTGTGTAATGTTTTGAAAAAAGTGTTTTATGTAATAGAAAGCTGAGTGAAAGGCTGAGAAATAGCTTCTGGTTTTGGAGATTTGCTGTGTAGTTTTACACTTTGAGTGAGAGGTTTCAAAAATCGTGGAAAAAACTGTAAACAGAAGTGTATAGGTTTTACAAGAGTGTTTAAAGACCCACTCCGATGAAAATCATGTTTTTCTAGGTGTTAACATGTTCTTGTAGCATTTTTCTGATGTTAGAGGACATATCTTGAGAAAAATAAGCTCAAAGTTGTATTTCTGAGTATTTCTGCATTCAAATGTCTGTGAATCAGTAGCAGACGCTAAAATGCCGGCTCAAATAGACTGGAGTTGTGACGTAGTAACTCCACTGGGCGGGGCCACAAGCTCATACCCCCCACCCCCCGTCCCGCCCGCTCAGGTTCTGAGGAGTAGAGAAGACGATGGCGGATCAACACCTATGTGCGGTAGCGGGTTGCAATGCTAAGAGGAGAGATAGTGGTATTAGCTTTCATGCTTTACCAAAACATGCTGCTGTGAGAGATAGATGGATTACGTTCCTTGGTCACGGCAATGTTAAAAACCACACATCGGTTTGCGGTCAGCACTTCACAGAAGACTGTTTCACCAACTTGCAGGAGAAAAAAATGGGCTTCGTCAGTAAATTATTTTTGAAGCCGGATGCAGTGCCTTCCATCAAGACACCATCAACTGGACAGCCTGTGTCTTTACCGGTAAGTTTATTTATTTTTTTCTGTCGGGAGCTAGTTCAACGATCCCGCCTGTTTTCTCATTACATCAGCTAACGTTACCCACCGGGCAAAAACGCCAGTGCTGCATTATGTGGCAACTCTCTGTTAACTTAGGTTCATCTGTGTTAAAGCAATGTAGATTATAATGTAATATAATGCGTTTTACAGGGGCTTTTTTGAAGTTGTGTTTTGAATATGTGAATGTCACAGATACACACACACACAAGCCGTTGCATGGCATTGTGAACCGAGCTCCGTGGCGCTGAAATTGGAACACATGCTGTAACAAATAAGTCACTTTTCACCGTCTATCAATCGTCATCTAAATTCCGCTCGTTCAAGTACACTAGCACACGCAGGGTGGCGACGAGTTTAGCCTGTCGCAGTCGTTTGTCCCCCCGTGTGTCAAGCCCATCACTGGTGAGAGAGTCAGTCAGTTTTTCAGATAGAGCGTTGACATTAGCATCATAATAATCCCGAAATTCCGAGCAATCCACAGATACTAAATATGTCCTGATTGATCACTGTGGGAGGGATGAAATATCGAAGCAACGTCGAGCTGTTTTTTACTGCGACGTCTCGGAGTGAAAATATGATTGGTGATCGGTGATAACTTTGATTAACTTCGGATAATAATAATTAACGTGTATATAATACTGTAATGCTTCTATATTGACTATATGACTTCTACCTTACTGAGAAAAGTGTATGATTAATGGTAAAGTTATTTATTGTGTTCTGTTTTCTCTGTTTCTTCAGAGTAACGTCACTTCTCTTGACCACACAGACAAGAGATGTAGGCTGTCAGTGGGAGCCACAGAAGAGGGGAAGGTTGGGGGTGAAAAGCTAGGTGACAGCTAGCGGGAGGGAGAGAGAGCTCTCAGCAACGAGGAGGGGGAGGGTCGTCTCCGTGCCAACGGCTCCGCCCACAACGCAGAGGCGAATTGCTAATGAGCTACTGCCGCTCTGCTGAAGCGAAGTCCCAGAAAAAGGCACAGGTTTTGTGATTTTGGCTAAAAATGGCATAATCATCATTTAAAGACCACTGAGAATGTTTAAAAATAGCTCAAAATAGGATCGGAGCGGGACTTTAATTATGCAAAGGATCTGTAGTGTTTTGCTAATTGGGTGTAGTGTTTTGAAAACACGGGCCCTGTTTTGAAAATCGTGCTTAAGCAATCCAAAAAAACTACACACACACACACACACACACACACACACACACACACACACACACACACACACACACACACACACACACACAATGTGAAGAGACTAAAACTCCCACAAAGACACACTAAATGTGACATTTTCTTCCTCTTTTATTATTATTTAAAGAACAGTCTGTAACAGATGTGACTAAAATGTACAATACTTCAAACAAAACATACTCAAGTAACAGTAAAAGTACAGGTTTTAAATACTACTTTAAAAAGTACAAGAGGAAGTACACAAAAAACTACTTAGTTACATTAACATGAGTAATTGTAATTAGTAACTTTCCACCTCTGCACTTCACAGGTAATAAAGAACTAATGAACACAACATGTTACAACAATGTTTTTTCATATAAAAACACAAAACAGAACCAGTAGAGGTGTAGTCTGATCTTTTCATTCATCATCAGCTGGAAACATTTAATTTGAACCCTCGTGTTGTCTTCATCGTGGTCCATCAACCATGAAGTCATTCTGGGTCAAAATTGAAAAATGGGCTTTTTTTGGAACTTTTTTTCTGACCTTTGTGTCGCTTTTTCTGCTTTTAGCCTTTTTAAAACATTTTTGTGCCTCTTTTCAACACTTTTTGTCTTCAAGGTCAATAAACCTAATGAAATGACATCATACCTAATTTTTGAGTTATATTATGAATCATTTTGCCTAATAGAATAGTGAAGATCAGAGGATGTTGAGTGAATCTCAGACTGGTTTATGTCAAAGTTTGGTCAGTTTGATGCTGTTTTTGAAGCCAGTAAAATTGTTTTTAAAAATGTCAAATGCTATGAAATTAAATAAATCAACCAAAATTCAATCATTAATCTTACCTGTGAAGAACATGGATGTATGGATGCATATGTTGTCTGGGTTCCTACAACATACATGCTGCATCCAAGTTATTTTGGGACAATTTGGTTGTTAAGAAACTCATATTTCTGATATAAAAAAGCTTTGAAAACGTGTCAGATTTGACCCGAGGACAACATGAGAGTTAACCTCCTTCTACTGGATATGAACTGACGGCCCAGTTTCACTTATTATAAAAATGTTAAAACATCAACCCAAAATATTGTAGTATATATATATATAATTGAACGCAATAATTAGGACCAGAGGAATATCTATGTCCCAAATTATGAGTTCTATATCTTAAACTGCAGATTTAGTTAGAGATTATGAACAAACAAGTCTACAAACAGTAGCCTCTATCTTAAGTTTTCTGTGAAGGGTCTGATTTCTTCCTTCATATTTTTACAGTCATCAACCACCCTGCTACACAGGTGAGCCAAAGTCAGGATTCCTCTTCTATCTTCAGTAACTTGTCTCAGAGTCCTCTGAAAGTCCTCCATGTCTGTCAGAGTGAGTCTAGCCTGAAGTTCAGCTGATATTTCCTGCAACTCCTCACATGTCCTCTTTATTTCTCTCAGGTGCTTCTTTAGCCGTTCAACGATCTCATTGAACTCTCCCCCCAGCTGTCTTACTGTATTTCTCCTCTCAGCAGCAGTTTCTCCTCCTGAGGTAGACGCCACTGTGCCCAAGTTTCTGATTTCAGCAGCGATCTCCCTAAACTCTCTAACAATCTCTCTCATCCTCTGTTCTCTGCTGTCAAACTCTCTGATGAATGAAGCTGAATGATATCTAAGTGTGTTCATTAATTCAGACAGATGAGGAGGTAAGTCTCTGCTCCCTCTTCTTCTTGGTGTTGGTGGTGTTGGTGGTGGTGTTGGTGTTGACCCTCTAGCCTCCATCTTGAGGTCTCCTGGTCCTCCTGAGGTGTTGAGATCTCCTCTTCACAGTGATGAAGAAGCTGACTTTAAATCAAACTGTGGAGACAGGAAGAGACACACATCATCAGAATAAACACACACACACACACACACACACACACATCATCAGAATAAACACACACACACACACACACACATCATCAGAATAAACTCCACTCAGGACTGGACTGGGAGAAATCATCGATATGAAACCAGATTAAAGAGAGCAGCTTTGCTTTTATAATTTGATCATGAAAGAAGCTCATGAAGTCGTCAATACTCAGAGCATAGAAAAATATGTTTTTTTTAATCACATGAATCACCAGGAAAAATTTAGTTCTGATGTTTTGGGAAAAGTAACAACCAAGGGTGGTAAGCTTTGCTTCAGAACTAGTAGCTCCTATGACGGCATTCTGATGCTACCAACCATCACCTCCCGTTAGCATCCCATTGACTCCCATTCATTCTGATGCTACCAACCATCACCTCCCGTTAGCATCCCATTGACTCCCATTCATTTTGATGCTACCAAGCCATCACCTCCCGTTAGCATCCCATTGACTCCCATTCATTCTGACGTCACTTTGACAGAGAATAACTTTACATCTGAAGCGTTTAAAGACTCTATTTCTCCGTTGTTTATATCTAAAGAAACACGACAATGTATAAAAGGCTCCATTACCTTGTAGCTCACGTTATGGCTCCGTAGCAGACGCTTTTATAACAATAGGCTAACGATTGGGTCATAACCACGAGACTTACTGTCACACAGTAGAGGAATTACCGTATAGTACAGGAGAAGCTCACAGGCAGTTTGGATTTAGAGCCCTATGGCATCGTCGACGTCGTCACACGTGACCTTCGATTAATATTTATATAATTTCAACGGTTTAATGTAGCTGCTTACCGTCTTTTCCTGCTAAAAGCTAAGGGGTTAGCCATCATGGGGGTGTCTTTGGTGTCTTTGTAGCCTTTCCAGAAGGTTTTCTATCCAACCTGGAACTTGTGCCTCTTTTCGGAGTTGTTCAGCAATAAATCCAAACGCTTACATCCAAGATTTATCCACTCGATGTCCATAATTTATCATGTTTTCGGTCATTTCTGCTCGTAGCTCCGTGCTACTGTCTAGTATAAATCTCCCATGATGCTTTGCGAGAGTGTGTTGACATTTTCCAACCAATGGGAAGGCAGGTCCGTCACACAAAGCCTATGTAGTGGAAAAGAGAGTTCACTGCAGGAAATCCGAGCGAGAACAAAGAGTAAAGTTAAAAAGAGAGCTAATTCTGGTCTATTACCATTCTACAGAGACGAATGGCGTCACTGTTTAGATATTTGGGATACATTTGGGCCTTTTTTGAAGAAATGTAAATAGTTTGTCATTTATATAAGTTATAATGTTCATTATGTTTATTTTTGCACTGCATGACTCCAAATATATAGGAGAACTGTTTTAGACAACACAAATTCTTGTGTAGCATTGCTGTGTGTGTGATATCAATAAATATGACATTATTATTTTGATTATTGGCATAAGTGAATGTCATGAGAGCAAAAGCGTCTGGACTTTTTTTGAAAAAAATGTATATATTTTGTCAACTGTATAAGTTATAATGTTTATTTCTTCACAGTTTGACACCTAAGACATATGGGAACTAACTTAGACAGGAGAGTGGCTTAGCTTTTATTGTTCTGTGTATGATATGAATAAATATCTGTGAGATTCATTTTCCGTTTTATTTATTTATTTGGCTTTAAGGTCATACAACCTTTTTTTACATTCAATTGACCTCGCTACAGCTCAAATATTCTAAAAGCCCAGTTTGTCCTGAAAAAAATGATGTACATTGATTGACTATAGACAACAGGGTTGATGTTTTACAAGTGATCAATAATTACTAATGTTAACTAGCATGTTAGTGATCAGTAATTACTAATGTTAACTATCATGTTAGTGATCAATAATTACTAATGTTAACTAGCATGTTAGTGATCAGTAATTACTAATGTTAACTAGCATGTTAGTGATCAGTAATTACTAATGTTAACTAGCATGTTAGTGACCAGTAATTACTAATGTTAACTAGCATGTTAGTGATCAGTAATTACTAATGTTAACTAGCATGTTAGTGATCAGTAATTACTAATGTTAACTAGCATGTTAGTGATCAGTAATTACTAATGTTAACTAGCATGTTAGTGATCAGTAATTACTAATGTTAACTAGCATGTTAGTGATCAGTAATTACTAATGTTAACTAGCATGTTAGTGATCAGTAATTAGCCTGTGTCTATGTTATCTCCTTACATATACCTACACTCTCCGTCTCTGTAAGATTGGGAATGATTGAGATTTCTCTCTCACAGCTACACTGTGTCTGTCTGTGTGTGTCTCTGTGTGTGTGTGTGTGTGTGTGTATGTGTGTGTGTCTCTCTGTGTGTGTGTGTGTGTGTGTGTGTGTGTCTGTGTGTGTGTGTCTGTGTGTGTGTGTGTGTGTGTGTGTGTGTGTGTGTCTGTGTGTGTCTCTGTGTGTCTCTCTCTGTGTGTGTGTGTCTCTCTCTCTCTCTCTCTCTGTATGTGTGTGTGTGTCTCTCTCTTTCTCTGTGAGTGTGTGTGTGTCTGTCCCCTTTGTCGTCCGTGAGAATGGGGGTGTTTCATTAATAATATATTAATAATAATTAATAATAATAATATTATTAGTGTTTTTGCTATTGTTAATAATTTCTCAGACTTGCAGGAGAAAAGATTTGACACATGGCATTGAGAATTCAACCAAATACAAAGTATTTATTCAATTTCCGCATGGTGTGTGTGTGTGTGTGTGTGTGAGAGAGAGAGATTTTTTTTTCATTGGTTGTTGCGCTAAACCTTAACCAGATACAATAGTGCTGTTTTCTAATTGGCTATTGTGTAGCCCCTTTCTTTTTTTGATTGGCTGATAAGTGGCAGGCTCAACTAAGAATTCCAGGGGAGACGAGCTTGATTCCTGTCAGTTCCATATTGAGAGCGGTGAGGCCAGAGACATTTTGGGCGCTGCAGCATATTAAATATATTATTATATGTTATGGTTTCAGCATTTTGCTATGTATTTTGTTCCATTTCTGTTGCCTGTTTTTAGAATTCTGTATGTATCCTGTTTTGTATATTCCGGTGGTGTATATTTCTGTTTTTCTATTCCCCTGTTCATCGTGTGTTTCTGTTTGTCCTGTTTTAACTGTGTATCCCTGTCTGTACTGTGTATCCCTGTTTGTACTGTGTATACCTGTCTGTACTGTGTATCCCTGTCTGTACTGTGTATCCCTGTTTGTACTGTGTATCCCTGTTTGTACTGTGTATTCCTGTTTGTACTGTGTATCCCTGTTTGTACTGTGTATTCCTGTTTGTACTGTGTATCCCTGTTTGTACTGTATATCCCTGTTTGTACTGTGTATCCCTGTTTGTACTGTGTATCCCTGTTTGTACTGTGTATTCCTGTTTGTACTGTGTATCCCTGTTTGTACTGTGTATCCCTGTTTGTACTGTGTATTCTTGTTCGTTGGTTATTATGTTCTGTTTCCTGTTTTATTTTGATAGTCTAGTTTTCTGTCTTGTTGTGTCTTTTTTTACTTCCTGTGTTTTCCCGCCTTTTTTGATTACCCTCTTTCCCCTAATGTTTTTCACCTGTTGTATCACCTGTCCCTCGTTTGTTCATTACCTCATGTATTTAACCCCCATGTTCCCTTTGTCTCGTGTCCGATCGCAGAGCTGCCAACTTTTCCCCAAACCTTGGAGTGAGATTTGGTGGGGCGAACCCAAACTTTTCTATGTACAGAGCAAATGTCTTTGGCTCATTCAGCATCATTACTGTCAGGGTTTAAATTGTGATTTGTTATGTGGTGGGGTTCTCCCTAGGGGGGTCCGGGGGTATGCCCCCCGGGATTTTTTTTTAAAATAGTTTAAAATAGAGTTTTGTGCAAAGAAATGGAGAAATCGAGTCTTACATGATATGTGCAAAACTGCAAAATTTGCATTGTTGTAGTCTCAACAGGTATTAGGGCATTTAGCATTTACATTACTGTTAATCAGTCATCACTTGATGATACACACTGTATTACCTTGTTATGATATAAGAAGTGACCCATACAATGTTCCAAACATAATGTGCTACATGAAGAGAGAGCAGCATATGACAGTAGCAACAGCTGAGAAGATTTGGGTCTGTGGTGACCAGGTCCACCTCACACAAACTTCCTTCTCCCCTTCTCTCTCTTTACTACTACAACACACACACACACACACACACACACACACACACACACACACACACACACACACACACACCTCTCAGTGTAGGGACCAGGGACCCAACGTTAAATTAACATTGGTCTACCAAAGGGATCTACTAGGACCACTGAAATTCTAAAGAATGAGAACCACTGATTTACATTCTAATCCTTTAAAACTAAATAAATAGAAATAAACATGTTTTGGGTACCAGGGGGGCTGGTGGCCAAAGACCAAATCTCATTAGATTAGGCAGTGAGCGAAAATCATTCTTCAAACAAGGCCTCTCCCCACCAAAAGGTCCAGCAGAAACTAGACTGAAAAATACCACCAGCAAGACAAAAGACACAGCATGGCTCATTTTGTGCATGTGTTATAGCCTTTCTCAAACTTGTCCTCTGTGCCCCACTTAATGTAATTCTTTTGGAAAAAGAAAGACTATTTTTTCATTTTATGAAACATTTAATGTATTATTTACAGTTACATTTAGAGATGCACAGAGGTGAGCTGGCACAAACATCTGGACCAGTCACAGCTGCATGGCCTGGCAACCAAATGGCATCGGTTTTGTTTCCAGATTTTGTGAGGAGACATAATTTTGAGCATTAAACACTGGATTTTTATGTACCTATTTCTACCCTTTTCTACATCAATTAATGCTGGAAACAATTGAAAATATATCAAAATAAGGCCCTCAGGCATTCTGTATTACTTCAACTATTCTCTAGTCTAGTAGATCAACTTTTTCTAATTTAACGTCATGTCTGCTGAGTCAATAATTTACTCTTCCCTCCTCTTTTGCGTCTTTTTCTGGGGAAATAAGTCTATTTAAATGTGCATGTGGCACTTATTCATGTGAATCATACATTAAGTCATTTTAATTAATTTATAAACCCCTGGACTTCAATAGCTCAGATGTGTTACATCAGATTTTTTTACAACTTTGTGCACATTCAAAATAAACCTCCTCCCATCAGTGTTCTCCGAAATTTGGAGAGTTGTAATATAGTCTGCTGTGCATGTTATTGCTCTGCTGATATGGTAGTATCTCATTCAGACCGTCTGACAGACACAGAGGACCATTTGGGTCTCTGGTCTCTGACAAAGTTTAGAGGCGGCTGTACGCTGCTCTTCATCAGAGGTAGAGCACGGACGCACCGCGTCACTGCCCACATCAGAGCGAGTCCACTACAATGAACTGAAGTTGCTCCACTTACCAGCCGCGCTGCTCACCTCTGAGAGAGTGGACACAAAGCGCCGGACGGGTCTGTAATACTCAAAGCATACCTGAAGCCGGGGGAATGCGCCTGGGATGGCTCGTGAAGAAATGTTCTCACATTTGCGACATTTAAAAAAAAAAAAAACCCTCTCACCGTCTCTGAAAGCATAACTAGTCGATCACGAGCGGCTCGACAGGTAGCTCTATAGATAAACATAAACTCATCTTTCAGGCATTTGACCGACCGTATTGTGATATTTTCTTCCATTACTATTGGCCAGGCGTCCATGCTTACATGTACAGCCTCTGACCAATCCCCTAACCCTAACCTTAACCACTCGAGGTGAAATGCCTAACCCCAACCAATCAAGCTGCTTCATATGGCGGGTCTTGGCGCGGCCATAGTGGGAACCGTAATTTTGCGACCGGGTTGACACTTCTTTCTTTTTTTTGACCAGGTTGACACTTCAGCGTGAGAAATCGGGGGTGTGGCGTGTGAGCGTTTGAAACCAATCAAATGCGTGTGTCTCACTGTTACGGGTGAGGAAAGTAGAGCACCCAAAATGCAGAGAGAGCAGGCAGGCAGGCAGGAGGACGTTTGCAGTGGAAGATTTAATAGTAACAAAAAGCGGCAGCACAAAGACTGGAAAACTTACAAACATAAACTGACGGGCAAAACACAGGCAGGAGTAAAGTGACGCAGGAACAAACACAAGGCACAGGACGGAAACACAAGGGCATGGACACAAAACGATCTGACACAAGACAAGGGGAACACAGAGGCTACATACATGAGGTGATGGGTAAATCAGAAACAGGTGAGACAACAGGTGAAGCACATCAGGGCGGGGCAGGACAATCAACAAAGGAGGGAAAACACAGGAAGTAGAACTAGACATGACAGAAAACAGACTACCAAAATAAAACAGGAAACGGGAACAACTAACAGAAGACATGGAATCTACTAAATACAGAAACTTGACAACACTAAAGAGCAGAGAACACAGGAAGACACAGGGGACATAAATACAGTCCAGAATAAAGCAAACAGGATAAATACAGAAAACTAGAAAGGAAACAAAATAGCAAGCAAAAACACCGAAACCATAACACTCACGGCCAATGCATGAGAGTTGGCAGCTCTGCGATCGTCTGGTGTTCTTCCCTGTGACTTGTGGTTTTGTCCCTCGTGTCCTGTGTTAGTTTGTTTCCTGCCTGGGTTTTGCCTGTCATTTTTTACCTTTTGTATCCCGTTACCGTTGTTTTTGGATTTCTCCCAGTGTGGCTTTGTCTGTTTTTCCAGTCTCTGTACTGCCGCTTTTTGTTGAAATTAAACCTTTGAGTTACAACCATCTCCTGCCTGCCTGCGTTTGGGTCCTCTACCTTCCACTCACCATCACAATTATAAATAGTTTTTCCGCGTGAGAAATACAATGTGTGGCGGGAGTCTGTGACAAAATACCGAAATGAGTGACTGTCACGCTCAATGCGTGACACTTAAGAGCTGTGTGTGTGTGTTCTTACCTGTGTGTCTGTCAGCTGTGTGAGGCGGTCCAGGTTAAGCAGCTACTGAGCATGCTCAGTCTGTCTCTTATCTTTCATTCCTCTTTTCTCTGAAACCACATGACCAGAGAAACTTGTCAAACAACTGCAGCGTCTCACCTCAACAACAACTGACAGAGAGCCAAATCTGATTGGCAGTAAGATAACTATCTTGGAAACTAGTTATGACTAGTCGAAAAACGAGCGCCGTGCAAATGAGTGAGATTCCCATACTGTCTATGGAGATTCCACGTTGCACGGCATTCGATTAGTCATGTGTTAAGCGTGATTCATGTTTCTGTGTTAAATCAACGGCGTGGCTACGTATGTGGAGATACAGACCCTACACCGTAGCCTCACGTCACCTTTCTAAAAGTGTAACCACACGTCTCTTCCTGGTTCTCCTCCATAAACAACATGAAATGAAGGACACACACGCACACACATACAGACACACACACACACATTGATTGTGTGTGTGTGTGTGTGTGTGTCTCTGTGTGTGTACTCAGGTACCCGCTGCTGCAGCATACCTTAGATTTCTGAAGAACTGACTAACTACCAGTTTAACTTAAACACCAGGAAGTACACAGCTTCTCAATCTGTCAACAACAAACTGTTGTGTGTGCTTGTGACCGTGGAAACACCTGTAAAGGGAATGTGATTAACAGAAGAGGAGGGAGGTCAGCAGGCCTCTGTTTTAACTTCAGTCTCTGCTCATGCATGGGAAGTTTCTTTATATTTAGATCAAAAGTAAAGAGCAAAAGGAAGCTCTGGGTTAGTTTTTAATCACATGATTTCTCTCACTATCAGCTTCTCACTAAGAACATTTAGTTCTGTTCTTGTAGCATTGGACAGATATTTTGGGAAAAGTAACAACCAGTAAAGTCTGTTATAGCCTTTTTGTTAAGAAAAGTGCCTTAAATCCAACATGGTCTCACAGCAGTTGGTGAAGTGGTCACGTTATTTTTAATCTATTGATTTGTGTAAACGGACACGTCTATCTCGTTTTTTTTCATGGTGGTCAGAATGTGATAGGAAGCATCTATAGGAGGTTGGGTTTAGGAAAAGAAAAACAGGGAAAGGAAAGGTCACACAAAGGAGAAGGCTGCAGTCTCCGGGGGCCGCGCAACAACGGGACAGTAGTGTTTAGGAAAAGAAGTACGGGGAAATGGACGATTGTGTTTAGGAAAAGAACATCACATGTGGGACACAATCCCCGGGATCCTGGGTGAAAGTCCTGTGTTGTTTGACCCATCCACGCCCCCAACCTCTCTACATGGATTTTCGGTATTTCATACTATTCTCTACCGTAGTCGTGCTGTGATCACGAAAAATGCTTCCCATTGAAATACAGTAGTTTAAATAATGTGCTGACCACCACGAAAACAACGTAGATAAATGTGTCTGTGTACATGAATCAATAGATTAGATAACGTGACCTTTTCACGAACTGCCGTGAGACTGGGTTGTTTAATCATATGCTGAGTGACTATTCTTGTGTGTAACCTGCTGAATCAGTATTAATTTAGTTTAAAACAAAAAGGTTTTGTAAAAATAACAAACTAATCAAATCAGTCAACTGTAAAGCATGATTTATGTTTCTGTGTTAAATCAACGCCACAGCTACGTACGTGGAGATACCGACCCTGCACTGTCGCCATGACATCCCCTCTCTATGTAAATCTACCAAGCCACGTGTGTGTGTGTGTGTGTGTGTGTGTGTGTGTGTGTGTGTGTGTGTGTGTGTGTTGTTACCTGTGTGTCTGTCAGCAGTGTGAGGTGGTCCAGGTGAAGCAGCAACTGAGCGTGCTCAGTCTGTCTCTTATCTTTCAGTCCTCTGAGTCATTTCTCTGAAACCACATGACCAGAGAAACCTGTCAAACAGCTGCAGCGTCTCACCTCAACAACAACTGACTTTAAACAGTAATTTATGTTTTATAATCTGACAACATTATGGGATGGAACCCTACAGAGATACAGCTTTTTGTTAAATGATGTTCCAAATGCAACCGTGAACAAATTTGTAACGTGAATGTATTTGTAAGTTAACTCATAACTTTATGCAGCGTAGATTTGGACATGTTTTATCAGTGTATTCATAGAGGTCCATTCTACTATCACGAGCCCAATAAAGTTTGATCCAGATAGTTCTAGAAATATCACAACAAGATGACATCACACATAACCATTTTATCACTAACTCATACAGCCTCGTCTTTCTTTTCTTAATGTAACAGTAATACTGTATGTATATATTTCTTTCTGTATTTATAGTTTGTTTATTTAATATTAATGGCTTAACATGTTTATGTGTGTACCAACAACCACGGCAGATTCCTTGGAAGTGTCACCTGCTTGGTAATAAATCCTTTTCTGGTTCTGTTCTGGGGTTAGGGTGCAGTACCAACAAGAACACATCGTTTCTAGCCTGGATGCCAGCCAAACTTAGCCCCGCCCACAATTTTTTTTTAAGTTGGGTCTGGACTTGAGGCCTGTACTACGAAGCAGGATTTGGCGTTAACAAGCTAACTTAAGGCTCAACCCAGGATTTTCTGTACTACGAAGGTGGTTAAGTTGGAGATCAGAGATCAATCAATACTCGATTGATAACGGCGTCACCTTTCTTAAAGAAGATCAGGCGGAGCTCGGTGCAGAGAGAGAGAGAGAGAGAGAGAGAGAGAGAGAGAGAGAGAGAGAGAGAGAGGAGAGAGAGAGAGAGAGAGAGAGAGAGAGAGAGAGAGGGAGAGAGAGAGAGAGGGGGAGAGAGAGAGAGAGAGGGGAGAGAGAGAGAGAGGGGGGAGAGAGAGAGAGAGAGAGAGGGGGAGAGAGGGGTGCGCTCATAAAAGTTAAAACATTGAGAGACCAACAACCCCGTTAACATGGGTATTTTTATGAAATATAGCCTATATATTTTAATGGGAGGGAATTACATATCGGCTTCTTGAGCCGTGTGTCGCCAATGCGCACATCGGTTTGAATTATGTTTTTATATTTTTTATTTGCTCTCACGGTCGCTTCCCACTGCCAGGTTTGCAACTGAAATAAAAGGCTAAAGCAACAACAGTTTATGGAAAGAAGAAGTGTAATTATGATCAGATGGTCCTGACTGATGAGGAAGTGATATTAATAAGCGTTGTGATTTAAACATCTACAGCGTCGGCTATTTATTTATCTTTTTGCCAGCTTTCCTTCCTGTTTCAGGAAGCAGCGAGTGTATTGCATTTTCCATGGAAAACCGTGTCTGTGTTCTTCATATTTATGGAGAATTATAAGTTGCTCTTCTTATATAAAACATATGCGGGTCTGGTAGATGTTTGCGATTGATCGTGCTGTGTAAACCCCGCCTCTTTTATGTGAACGTGCCGCTGGATTGGGAAACCCTGAGTTGACTGAACTAGTTGATAACCAGCGTCGTAGTACAGGTTATGGAGGACCGCGGTTGTTAGGGTTAGTGAAGCCGGATTACTGAAAGAAATCCAGGACATGTTGATCCTGCTTCGTGGTACAGGCCTCTGATATGTTGTTGAGCAACTATGCTCCAACCAGAGCTGTTCGGACCAATCAAATTGTCAGGGCGGGCTTTATACAATGATGGATGATCAACAGTAACATAAAGCCTGCCTTTGATTTGATTTGCAGAGTCTGTGACATCTGTCTCCGTTGCTCTGATTGGTTGTAGGTCTATCCAGTTGGGTGCAGAGGCATTTTTGGTTGAAACACGCCCCATAATCACAGCTCAATGGAGCAGTATCAGACTCATATTCTGACTAGAACCTGAGTATGACCACGTCAGACTACATCGTCTCAACACGTCAACTACAAACTAGAATAACTAGAAAGGCTGTTCTTGTCATTATTGGGATTGGGAAACGCCCAAAGGGAAGTGTTTGGAAATAGTGACAACTCTAAAATACTTCTATTAACCAGCAGTGATTCTCAAGCTGCAGAGCTGCACATCAAATCATAATGTGATAAAGTATCCAGTCTGCTGTAAAACACATAGGTGTCAGCAGGCCTCTCTGTGTTTCAGTCTCTGTTCCAACTTCAGTCTGTCATTAACTTGAACTTGAACTTGAACTAACTAACGTTAACTAACTTTAACTTTAACTAACTTTAAAGGTAGCATGGTGGCTCAGTGGTTAGCACTTCTACATCACAACAAGAAGGTTTTGGGTTCGAGGCCAGGTTGTCCCAGGCCTTTCTGTGTGCAGTTTGCATGTTCTCCCTGTGCTTGCGTGGGTTTCCTCTGGTTTCTTCCCACTAGAACTACAGTTGAAAATTAGCTGACTGGCTAACACTGGCACATTTACAGAAATGTTCATTAATGTGCATTGTCCTTATAAAATTAAAATCTTTACTAACTTTAACTTTTCTCTCTTTGTCTCCTGTCTGCTGATGAACACATCAAGTGGTCCTGCTGGGTGTCAGCTTTTTAAAATCAGCATTCTTACCTTTCTGTCTGCAGGCAGCATGCTCAGTCAGTCCGTCTGTCAGCTGTGTGAGGCGGTGCAGGTGAAGCAGGTCTCTGAGTTGTTTCTCTGAAATCACATTTCAATGAGCCAAATCTGATTGGCAGTAAGATTTAGCAGAGACATGGGATTGGTCTATGTGGAACTGACTGGCTCTGTGCTATCAAACCACTCCTACTGCTTTCGAAGGGAACATTCAGTTCAGGGTGTGACAGCAGCACAGGAATGATGATTGGTGTGGACATAACATGTAGATGCTCAGTCCAGGAACTAGTTCTGTGTTTGTCACAAGGTTCACCCAGGGGTGCCAGCTGCCATAAATAGGTCTAGGGTGGGGGGTGGGGGGGTTTCTAAAGGTCCAAACGCTCTGAAAGTGATAATTGACGCCTCATCTGTGGTTAATGTATTACAGAGGGGTTAGACTTTCTCCCTGACGGACATGGTTGTAAAACCTCCGTCAACCCAGCACTCACTTTTCATCACTAAACAGATGACTGATGTTTTAGTTTTCTTGTTCACTAGAACATTATGAATATGGAGTTATAGTGCTTGTTCTTCATCCTCCACACGCATTAATTGCTCGTTATTTCAACTCTTTTATAAACATCATCACCATTATTATTATTATTGGGCATTTAAAAGAAACTTTCACACAGTCAGTCGCTGTGATGTTTTGCAATGGTGTCTGTGCAACAAATTTGTGTTTGGTGTTGAAGCCCCCCACGTCGCCTTCCAGGCAGCGCAGCAATGGTTATGTAGGTAGGCTGGTCCGAATAGAGGCGAGCCGGCAGGGGAGAGTCCAGGTTGTTACGTGACACAAGGCGAACAGGCAGGGATGAGTACTCAGATGGTTTTCTAAGGTGGAGGATGAGGTTGGACGGTGAGACTGGAAGCATGCAGGCACAGCGGAGGAAGCAGCAGGTCTGAGCGGCAACTAGACAAAAATACAAGGTAAGTATGAGCACCAGATCACATGGACAAAAAAACTAGAGTGCACAAAATCTCACGGACAACACTGGAGTACAACTAGAACTCAGAGCCAAGTTACCAAATGGGTTGTAGATAACGAACTGGCGCCGAAGAGGTGATCAGCCAGGGTTTAAGTATGGCTGGATTGAATCTTGTAGATGAGCTTCAGCTGTGAAGAATGGCTGTGCAGTGTAGAATTGGCCACGCTCCTTTACCTACTTTCCTCCGAACACACCTCCAAACAGGGACAAAACACCCAAAACAGGGTGGAGATAGAGCTGACCATAACAGGGGGACCATAGCCAGGCTGGGGGAACGCATATTAATATTAAAAAACCTCATAAAGTGAATTTTTCATGTCATGGGACCTTTAAATTAAAAAATTACGCTGCAATGCAATAGGATAGCGCTACAACCAACAAGAGCAACGCTAGTTGATAGATTAAACTTTAAACTGTGAACACATCTTCCTTTTTTAAGGATGACTTCAGTGCCGTTCTTTGTTCTTTTCTCAAAGAAAAGCTGAACTCCAAGTCTTCCAGAGTCACAGCCAAAGCCTAGTCCAAAGACTGCTATTCACCCAAGGGGTAAAGGCCTTTTTATAGTTGGGCGTCGGCTCCATGAAACTCTCGCCGTAGCCTTAAAAAGTGGCCTGATGGGGTCACTTTAATTGGTGTGTGCGTCGAGCATGTGTGTGTGTGTGTGTTGGGTGTGTGTGTGTGTGTGTGTGTGTGTGTGTGTGTGTAAGTGTGTGTGTGTGTGTGTGTGTGTGTGGTGGGTGTGTGTGTGTGTGTGTGTGTGTGTGTGTGTGTGTGTGTGTGTGTGTGTGTGTGTGTGGGGAGTGTGTGTGTGTGGGGAGTGTGTGTGTGTGTGTGTGTGTGTGTGTGTGTGGGGTGTGTGTGTGTGTGTGTGTATTATTGTGTGTGTGTGGGGTGTGTGTGTGTGTGTGTGTGTGTGTGTGTGTGTGTGTGTGGGGGTGTGTGTGTGTGTTATTGTGTGTGTGTGTGGGGGTGTGTGTGTGTGTGTGTGTGTGTGTGTGTGTGTGTGTGTGTGTGTGTGTGTGTGTGTGTGTGTGTGTGTGTGTGTGTGTGTGTGTGTGTGTGGGGGAGTGTGTGTGTGTGTGTGTGTGTGTGTGTGTGTGTGTGTGTGTGTGTGGGGAGAAGTGAGAGAGTGCCGGCGATTACCTTCGGAGCGCGGAGTGAGTAGTGACTCTAGAGTCCTAGTGAGAGAAACAAAGAGTCTCCTCTGAGCTTTCTGACCACAGTGGGAAATATGTAGCAGGAAAAGTTAACCCTCTCCTTGATTTCATGTTGTTTATGGAGAAGGAGAATCAGGAAATGAGTCGGGAGAAATGCAACCAAGCCACGGCCGAGCTACGTGCGTCGCCGCGACGTGTAGTTAAATTTTTCCAGAGGTGCACGTCAGGCTACGGCATAGACGCAGAGGGGTGTGCGTCCACGCCGGACCCTCCGCCGTCGATTCGATGCACAACTATAAAAAGGCCTTAAGCCTCTCCTTGGACCGCGTAGCTCCTATAGTGCCATTTTGATGCTACCAAGCCATCACCCCCCGTTACCATCCCATTGACTCCCATTCATTTTGACGACAATGTATAAAAGGCTCCATTACCTTGTAGCTCACGTTATGGCTCCGTAGCAGACGCTTTTATAACAATAGGCTAACGATTGGGTCATAACCACGAGACTTACTGTCACACAGTAGAGGAATTACCGTATAGTACAGGAGAAGCTCACAGGCAGATTGGACTTCCATTAGCTGTTTAGGTTTAATTACTAATGTTAACTATCATGTTAGTGATCAGTAATTACTAATGTTAACTAGCATGTTAGTGATCAGTAATTACTAATGTTAACTAGCATGTTAGTGATCAGTAATTACTAATGTTAACTAGCATGTTAGTGATCAGTAATTACTAATGTTAACTAGCATGTTAGTGATCAGTAATTACTAATGTTAACTAGCATGTTAGTGATCAGTAATTAGCCTGTGTCTATGTTATCTCCTTACATATACCTACACTCTCCGTCTCTGTGAGATTGGGAATGATTGAGATTTCTCTCTCACAGCTACCAGAAGACTTCACACTTTCAGACACGTTGCTCACGTCACATCTACGTCTTCAAGCTCAGTTGGAGGCTGCTCGGTAACACTCAGCCAGCACCGGGAAAGAGACTTCTGATATCCTCCACTGGTCTCAGACCAGAGACACGGGCTCTGCTGGTACATTCTTATATACTGTCTGTATGTTCGCCAGCAGCAGCAGCAGCCATCTTCTTTGTTTTCAAGTAGCAGGGAATTCATGCGGAACCATCGCAACTCTGCCGTCATTTTGTTAAGCCCCGCCCACCAACTCTATAGACGATGTGGTTGGCCTGACCAGAGTTTTGTTTTTCCAGCTTGCAAGCCAACGGAGAGTTTCTAGACGACCCTGGCTGCAAATTGCATTTGCTGCCGCTAGTGTGGTCTAGATTTCTAAGCTAGAATGCGGACGGGATTCGGGAGTCTTCTCTCTGGATTTTGCAGGACAGGATTTCTTAGGGGGGGCAGTCACGTGATCGGCATATGACTGGAGTATTTTCGTGGACTTGGGATGGAATGGGAGCGATAATTCCCATGTCACCCTCTACTCCAGAACTCGTACAATGAGAATCACAGCTGATGGTTTCATTAAGCTTTATTAACAAGAACTAAAACATGTTAACGTCCTTTAATATCCTGACGTAATGAAGACCTCTGATAGGCTACTGAAGGGAAACATTACAATTAAAATAGTTCTCATTTTTTAACTTCAACACTAAATACAACAGAAATACTGTGATAAATCATCCATAAAACACAACTCTGTTCATCTAAATTTAAGCATGTTTGTTGTTCCATAGCTACACTCAATCAGACTGATCAGCTGATCAATGTTTTTCCAATAATAAAAACTTGGTAACACTAGAATAGTTGCTTTATCTTTGAGCATCTGATGCTTAACATCTAAAACCATGTACAAACAAATCGAAAGCAACATTATTAGATAGTACTGCATTAATCTGAGCACTTTATTTGAGATACATGACATATTAATCCCCAACAAGGGGGCAGTTGTACCAATCATATCATTAATTAGTGCTCATGTATATAGTTTCTTACAACAGAAGATGACTTATTTAAAGGGAGTTATGAAGGAAAAGGTAAAACATGTTTGCATCCCCGCGGTCTCCTCTACAGCTGTTACTGATGACTACAAAGTCATCAGTAAGGATGCACTGAATCCAGGATTCGGCTTCTGATTTGGCTGAATATTGGGCTTTTTGACGGGGTTGGGTTTCTGCTGAACCTTAGAATTTTTGTCCACCTAACCGAACCCTACGCTTGCACTACGTGCGCTACGCTGGTCGACGTAATGACGGCGCCGTTGATTACAGGAAGGAGCGTTCAATGCAGCAGGCTGTGAGAAAGTGAAAATGGAAATGGTGAGCAGAAAAAGTTGTAGTTTGGCAGTACTTTCAGTCAAAAGAAGGCCATTCAAGTCCAGCTACATGTTCAATCTGTTCAGTGCTGATTGGTCTGGTGGTGGCGAGGACCCTAAACTATACACAACATGGCCGCTGTTCCAACATCTGGTCTGAAACATCTGGAAGAATACGAGTTGTTCATGAAGGAATCTCCAGACAGCAGCCAGAATGCAGCAACTTCAGGTACAGCAAAGGAAGGACAGTCCCTGTTTACTTCATTCATGTGTTTACTGGGTTCATGGACTGAGGATGGGAGGAGGAGGCAGCAGAATCTTAACCAGTGGATTCAGTGTTCGGCCGAACCCCAAAAATCTGTATTTGATGCATCCCTAGCTAGAACAAAGCTGAGCATTGTAGATGAAATATACCCCATGTATATATATACTCCACATACTTATGGAACAAGTCATTATTCAACAATCTAACAAACTGCTGCTTCTGTGGTGCTGGTGCTTCAAATCTGATGTCTGCATAGAAGCATTAGATGAGGCGTCAATTATTGCTTTCAGAGCGTTTGGGCCTTTAGAGACCCCCCATAGACCTATTTTTGGAAGCTGGCACCCCTGGGGGAACCTTGTGACAAACACAACTAGCGCCTAGACTGAGTATCTACCTGTTATGTCCACACCAATCATCATTCCTGTGCTGCTGTCACACCCTGAGCTGAATGTTCCCTCCAAACTTTAGGCAGTTGGACTGGTTTGATGGCACAGAGCCATTCAGTTCCACTTAGACCACGTCTCCGCTAAACCTTTCTGCCAATCACATTTGGCTTGTTGAAATGTGATTTCAGAGAAACGACTCAGAGGACTTAAAGCTGAGACAGACTGAGCGTGCTCAGTTGCTGCTTCACCTGCGCCACCTCAAACAGCTGACAGGCAGAGGTAAGAACACACACACACAAACATACACACACGCAGACACACACGCACATACATATAGACACATTATGGACAACAGTGCGTAGTTGGTTAGACAAACATCTGGTAATATGAATGAAGTGTGTGCCCAATGGTGCAAAAGTTTGATTTTGATAACGCTATATGTAGTTTTGGTTGCACTGCTTCATTGTACAGGATATATATGAGGTATTTTGCAGTTTGGGTGTGTTTTGTGAATTGTGTTAAGTATTTTGATAATACCAGCCTAGTTTGCAAAATTATGTTTGAGCAATTGGAAAAAAACTGTAAAACAGAGGCCTGCTGACCTCGCTGCTCTTTTGTTAATCACATTCCCTTTACAGGTGTTTCCACGTCACAAGCACACACAACAGTTTGTTGTTGACAGATTTAGACAATATGTTCTTCCTGGTGTTAAAATTAACCCTTGTGTTGTGTTCATATATTGTTACACAGCCAATGTTCCCGGGTCTGGTGGTTTACGCTGGGAGGACTATACAGGCAGACAAAAATAATTATTTTAGGGCTATCAGCTGTTGCCCAGGCGGCCCACACGCACTGTGATTGGTCAGAGACATTCCCTGCAGACAGTACTCTTAAAATATGCGTGCATTTTATGATATGATTGGCCTAGTGATCTGCGTTCATGTAATCATTTTGGATCCTTCAAGAGGGGTCTCAAGACTTATCTGTTGATCTTACACTTAAATAATTCATTCATTCTTAGAGTTATGATTTATTTAGCCAGTGCTACTTTTAAGGTGTCTGTACCTGCTTCACCTGCACACTCAGCGGTGTTTGAGGAATTTACGCCAGTTTTCTGACGTTACTTAGCGAGGTTGTACAACACATGAAACCCACCAACTGTCCCTTAGACATTGTTCCCGCCAGGATGTAGAAGGAGGTTTTAAATAGCACCATTGGGTGGAGTTTACTTACTTTTTTAAATTCCTGTCTTAGTTTAGGTTCTGTCCCAGCTGGCTTTAACATGCTGTGGTCAGGCCTCTTCTTAAGAAGCCTAATCTTGACCCCACAGTGCTGTCCAATTTTAGACCAGTCTCTCATCTGCCTTTTGTTTCAAAGGTTTTGGAAAAAGTTGTTTTAATACAGTTACAAGCCTTTTTACAGCAGAATTCTGTGTTTGAAAAATTTCAATCTGTTTTTAGATCACGTCACAGTACTGAGTCTGCACCTCACAGCGGCTTTTGATACGGTAGACCATGCAGTCCTCCTCTATCGCCTTAATCAGTGTGTAGGCATCAGAGGCTCGGCACTTAAATGGTTTAGCTCCTATTTGTCAAATAGGAGCTTTTCTGTCATGATTGGTGACCTCTCCTCATCAGCTGCTCCTCTCTCTTGTGGGGTACCCCAGGGCTCAATTATTGGCCCCATTCTGTTTTCTTTATATATGTTGCCTTTAGGGGCTATTATAGGAAAGCACAACCTGTCATTTCATTGTTACGCAGATGATTTGCAAATCTATCTGCCTATGAAAGCAAATGACAGTGTTGCACTAAACTCCCTGCTTAGTTGTATCACTGATATTAAGTTGTGGCTTTCAGAAAACTTTCTTAATTTGAATGAAGATAAAACGGATTGTATTTTTTTCAGTACTTCAGGCATGCAAAATGGTCCAGCTTCAAGTTTCGGAGCTCTGGCATCTGACACTAGGTCAACTGTCAAAAACTGACCTAGTGTCGATTGCAGCATGGAATTTGACAAGCAGATCAGTAATGTTCTTAGAATGAGTTTTTTCCAGCTTCGTCTCCTGGCTGAAGTTAAGCCCTTCCTTAACAGGCACGATCTAGAAAAGGGGATTCATGCTTTTATTAGTTCAAGGTTGGATTATGTTGGTCTGAATCAGACCTCCATCTCACATATTCAACTAGTGCAAAACGCTGCTGCTCGCTTTCTAACAAATACATGTAGACGTGCACATATTACTCCCTTTCTCTACACCCTACATTAGCTCCCTGTGCGTTTTAGAATCAATTTTAAGATTTTATTGTTTGCTTTCAAGGCCTTAAATGGTCAAGCCCCCGAATTATTTGTCTGAAATTTTAACTTTGCGGGAGCACAACCGGTCATTGCGTTCTTCAAATCAGCGAGTTTTAGAAGTGCCGAGGTCAAGGTATAAATGGTGGGGCGGTGATCAGGCTTTTGCAGTTGCTGCCCCAAGACCCCCTGATATTTGCACTATTAAAGATGTAGCTCTTTTTAGGTCCAAACTTAAAACATATCTTTTTAGTCTGGTTTTTAATACTTATCAGTGGTGTGACAATTCTATTCTTCTGTTTCGTGTAACCTCTGATTTAACAGTTTTTTTATGTTCATTCTTTATTTATTTATTTGTTGTTTTTTTTAATAAATTTTATTATTGATATTTCATATTGTATTGCCAATATTGTTATTATTACTATTTTACTTAATATTGGCTCAGCAATTTTAAAAACTGTTTACTGTTAATCTTGAATATTGTAAGATTCATATTTTGTCGGTTTGAACAAAAGTGTCCGCTAAACACAATAATCATAACCCTTCCCAAAAGCTACAATAAAGTTGAGAGTAGTATATGCCCTGGGAAAGAGCTAATTAAGCCATTCCAGGAACACTGATGCTTGTATCAAGACTCATTTTATAAATCACAGACTTTTCAGCTACCCAACAGGCTAACCGCTAGCATTTAAACAGTGAGGTTACCTGACAGCCACTAACTTTATTGTTACAGCCAAACTGCTTGTTGTCGTTATGACGTGAGAGAGACAGACACAGACAGACACACACACACAAACACACACAAACACACACACACACACACACACACACACACACACACACACAGCCTCCCTCCCTTCCTGAGAGTCCCTGTTAATTTTCCTACTTCTTACCACATCGTCATCTACTCTCTATTCCATCTTTTCCTCCCTCTCTCCCATGGCCCTGTCATGGTCACTCCTCCTCCTCCTCGGCTGCTTCCCTGTCATGATTCTGCTTCTCTCGGTTAGGGATAGCTAACCAGCCACCTCTCCTCCTTCCTCTACTTCAGGTAATGCTGATGTTGAAGCAGTCACTAGAGCCTCAAACATGTCAGAAATTTTGACTTTTTCTTTTTCTCCTGTAATTTCTCTGCACCTCCCTTGCACTTTAGTGGTCATTTGTCCATTTTAACGTGGATGCTAAACTTCCAGCATAACTATTACAGCTCATGTCTCAGGGCCGGGAGGCGTGGCCATAGTGGGATTTGTAAATTTGTGGCCCGGAGTGGGGAAGAGGGTTCCTGGATTTGATTGGGTCAGGCCAGTGTCAATAAAGAAAATTAACCAATGGGCCGCTATGAGTTCTTTATGGGCCGGCGCGGACACACAAACAAAAGGCCTATGTATATTGGCGATTCGGGCTCATGGGGTAGAGGGGTAGAGGGGGCATTGTTGGGACATTATTTCAGGCTGTGTGGTTTGTGAGCGTTTGAGTGTGTGAGTGTGAGCTGAAGCTGTAAACTGTGGATAGAAAGTGGGAGCAAAGAGACTCAACTGAATTTAACTTCTTTGTCTCAGTCTCATCAGTGTCTTCATTAATTCATAGGTGTGTTTTGGACGTAACATGCAATCAACCAATCAGAGATCATCTCCCATTCCCTTTAAAAGCCAGGCACGTTTGGACCTTGGAGCATTGCTGTTATGATGGAGGATTTACACCCTAATATTTTTATTTGTAATCTTCTTCATGCTGCTGTGTGTCCCTGTGTGTGTAACAAGCTTAGTGTGTGTGCTGTGCACGAGCCTAGGAGCATTTTACTAATGCTCTGTTAAAATAACAATGAAATGCTGCGTTATTGACTTTAGACCAGGTTTTATTTGGCGCGATCACTTCCCGCTGCCTCAAGATAGCAATACGTCCAGAATGCACCTGAACACACCTCCCTGTAAGACCAGCACGCCCAGAATGCACCTGAACACACCTCCCTGTAAGATCAGCACTCCCAGAAGGCACCTGAACACACCTCCCTGTAAGACCAGCACACCCAGAATGCACCTGAACACACCTCTTTGTAAGACCAGCACACCCAGAATGCACCTGAACACACCTCCCTGTAAGACCAGCACACCCAGAATGCACCTGAACACACCTCTTTGTAAGACCAGCACACCCAGAATGCACCTGAACACACCTCTTTGTAAGACCAGCACACCCAGAATGCACCTGATGTTAGGGAGCTTGTCTGACCCAGAACGCAGAGAAATCACAACGACAACGTAAAGCAGTTTAAAAAGGTTTAATGAAGCAGAGTGTACTCAGAATCACTGCAGGTAGTGTTAGGGTGGTGAAACTCCTGGCTGGTCTGAGGCTTGTGGCGAGCCGACAGGGAAGAGTCCAGGTCTTTATGGGAAACGAGGGGAACAGGCAGAGACGAGAACATGGAGGGTTTCCCAAGTTGGAGACGGAGGCTGGATGGTGAGGCTTGAAGCAGGCAGGCAAAGCAGAGGAGGCAGCTGTGCAGAGCGGTAACTGGAGAGAGACACAGGGTTAGTAGGAGCTCAGGGAACAGAGACAAAACCTGAGTAAAAAGCAAAACGGATTATACTGGATGAAGACTGAGAGCCAAGTTACCACATGGGTTGTAGATAATGAACTGGCGCCGACAAGGTGATCAGCCCGGATTTAAGTATTGCAGGAGTGAATCATGAAGATGAGCTGCAGCTGTGAAAACCGGCAATGCATTGTTGGATCGGCCACACCCCTTGACCTACTTCCCTCTGGACACGCCTCCAGCACTCCAGGTGGAAAAAACACACAGGGAAAACAAATCCACCCAACTCCGGGTGGAGAGAGAGCAACCCATAACAGGACCCCTCCCCCCCCTCAACGGGCACCTCCCGGCGTCCCTCTAGGCTCCGTCTTGTCACGGTGAGCACGATGGAAGACCTTCACCAGTTGAGGATCCAAAATCAAACTCCTGGGGATCCAGGAGCGCTCCTCCGGTCCATAACCCTCCCAGTCGACCAGATACTGGAGACCCCTACCCCGCCGCCGCACGTCCAAAAGCTGGTGGACAGTGTAGGCCGGGTGGTTGTCAATCATGCGGACAGGAGGCGGGGGAGCCGCAGGCGGGCACAGAGGACTGGTTTCAGTTGAGACACATGGAAGGTGGGATGACACTTCATAGCCTGTGGCAACTTCAACCGCACAGCAGAGGGATTGATGACTGAGTCAATGACGAATGGGCCCAGAAACCGAGGCGCCAACTTGCGTGAGTCAGTCCGTAGGGGAATGTTCCTGGAGGACAACCACACCTCTTGTCCAGGCTGGTATTGGGGAGCCGTGGTCCTGTGACGATCTGCCGAGCTCTTGTTCTGCTCTGTGGTCCGGAGCAACGCTTCCCTGGCGTCGCATCAAACCTGACGACAACGACGTAGATTCTCCTGGAACGAGGGGACGGCCAATTCCTCTTCCTGCTCGGGGAACAGAGGTGGTTGATATCCCGACGAAGCCTCGAAAGGGGACAGGCCGGTAGCAGAAGTGGTGAGGGAATTGTGGGCGTACTCGATCCAGGGGAGATGTTTAGCCCATGAAGACGGGTGCTGTGCCACCACGCAGCGGAGAGACGCTTCCAGGTCCTGCTTAGCTCTTTCAGTCTGGCCGTTGGTTTGCGGATGGACTCCTGAGGAGAGCTTCACAGTTGCACCAAGAGCAGAACAGAAGTCTTTCCAGACATGAGAAATAAACTGTGGGCCTCTGTCAGAAACAATGTCCACAGGTATTCCATGGGGACAGAATACATGTAGGACTAAGAGGTCCGCTGCCTCACTGGCAGTCGGTAATTTCGGTAATGCTACATAGTGAGCAGATTTAGAGAATCTGTCCACAATTGTGAGTATTGTATCATTACCTTCGGACACAGGGAGACCAGTGACAAAATCCAGAGCTATGTGGGACCAGGGACGACTAGGAACCGGCAGAGGTTGAAGCAGACCCGAGGGAGATTGGTGGGATGCTTTACCACGGTCACAGATTGTACAGGCTGCCACGAAAGCCCGGACATCAGCTTCTGCAGATGGCCACCAGAAGTGTCTTTTTAGCAACGTAAGGGTACGTTGCCTCCCTGGATGGCAGGCGAAGCGTGAGGAATGGACCCACTGCAGCACTTCAGACCGCACGGACACAGGAACATAGAGCCGACCAGATGGCCCATCAGCTGGTCCCGGGTCAGATTCTTGAGCCGTCTTAACCAGAGATTCGATCTCCCAACAAACTGCAGCCACAACGCAGGTAGAGGGCAGGATGGACTCTGGTTCACTGGACTCTTCAGAGACGGAGAACTGGCGGGACAAAGCATCGGGTTTTACATTGTGAGAACCAGGACGGTAAGTAAGGATAAAGTTAAAACTGCTGAAGAAGATGGACCATCTGGCTTGGCGGGAGTTGAGTCTCTTAGCAGACTGGATGAAGGCCAGGTTCTTTTGGTCGGTCCACACCACAAAAGGCTGCTCCGTCCCATCCAGCCAATGACTCCATTCCTCCAGTGCAAGCTTGACGGCCAGCAACTCACGGTTTCCCACGTCGTAGTCTCTCTGCAGGCGACAACTTTTTGGAAAAAAAAGCACAGGGGTGGAGTTTGTGGTCTGTGAGGGAGCGTTGAGACAGAACTGCTCCAACACCAGAGTCTGAGGCATCCACTTCCACAACAAAAGGCAAAGTACTATCTGGGTGAATGAGCACAGGGGAGGTGGAGAACAAATGTTTCAGGGTACTCATGGCTGTATCAGCCTCAGGTGACCACACAAACGGAACTTTAGGGGAAGTGAGTTTGGTGAGGGAAACCACCCCTACTAAAGCCCCGCATTTAATCTCCTGTAGAAATTAGCAAAACCCAGGAAACGTTGCAGCTGTTTGCGAGTCCGAGGAACGGGCCATTCAGTTACTGCCTTTATCTTTTCGGGGTCGGCCGACACCTGTCCTTTCTATATAATGAACCCAAGGAAGGGGACTGACTCACGGTGGAACTCACACTTTTCAGCTTTAACAAAAAGTTTGTTTTCCAACAAACGTTGCAGGACGAGACGGACGTGTGAGAAATGTTCTTTGAGGGACTTAGAGAAAATCAGAATATCGCCTAGATAGACGAAAACGAAACGATTTAACACGTCTCTTAAAACATCATTTACCATAGCTTGGAATACTGCTGGTGCATTGGTGAGTCCAAAAGGCATTACCAGGTATTTGAAGTGTTCAAGTGGTGTATTGAAGGCAGTTTTCCACTCATCTACATTCCGACTCCTGACGAGATGATAGGCATTGCGCAGGTCCAGTTTGGAGAAGACTGTGGCACCCTGGAGTGGTTCAAAAGCAGAATTGATTAGTGGTAAAGGGTATTCGTTCTTCACCGTGATGTTGTTCAGTCCGCGGAAATCAATACAAGGGCGTAGCGTCTTATCCTTTTTGTCCACAAAGAAGAACCCCGCTCCCACCGGAGACGACGATGGGCGAATGATACCTGCAGCCAGGGACTCTCCAATATACTTTTCCATGGCCTCTCTCTCGGGTCTGGACAAGTTGTAGAGTCGGCTAGCAGGCAAGGGGGCTCCTGGAAACAGCTCAATAGCGCAGTCATAAGGTCTATGGGGAGGCAGAGATAATGCTTTCTCCTTGTTAAATACCTCCGCTAGGTCCAGATATTCTTTGGGGACTGATGACAGGTTGTGTAGTTTCTCTGTTGCCATTGGGGTTGTCACACTGGGAAGGATAGCAGAACCGAGACAAGTAGAGTGACAAAAACTGCTCCAAGTGCTGATAGTTTTGTGTTGCCAGTCTGTGGATTGTGTAAACTGAGCCATGGAAAACCGAGAATGAGAGGGGAAGAGGAAGCTGACACTACTCTGAAGGTGATCTCACGATGGTTACCGGAGAGAACGAGAGTAACTGGGATAGTTTGTTGTGTAACATTAGCTAGAAACTGACCATCTACGGGCATGACTTTGATAGGAACTGATTCGGGGGGAATGTCAGCCTGTTTAGCCAGATTAACGTCAATGAAGTTATCCTCAGCCCCCGAGTCAATAAGAGCAGATAACGGTAGTGACAGAGTGCCCAATTGGAGAGTTGCAGGGAGTGACATACGAGGGGATGTGGGTGTAATTACAGGGCTGGGGCTCACTAGTCTGACCACCTCTTTTGGGCGTACTGGACAGTTAGCGAGGAAGTGGGAGGAGTTACCACAGTACAGGCACTCACCTGCCTGACGACGGCAGAAACGTTCAGCCGGGGAAAGCCGAGCCCGGCCCAATTGCCCTACTTCCCTCTGGACACGCCTCCAGCACTCCAGGTGGAAAAACACACACACACAGACAAACAGGGAAAACAAAACCACCCAACTCAGGGTGGAGAGAGTAACCCATAACACCTGAACACACCTCCCTGTAAGACCAGCACGCCCATGGGCCACACAATGGGTGCAGGTGCATTTGATATTTAAACGACGTGGGTGCTGGACGGGAAACTGGGTCGGTCTTAAAGTAGCAAAGACACTCGGGTCAGACTTTGTGTCGCGCTGGGTGCAAGATAGAGGGGTATGCAACAACAATTTTGGTGCCCCCCCCTCCACAAAAAACATATAAATAAATAAGTGTGCCCCCCGTTCTGATATGTTTACTACGTCCCCGCTGTCAGACATAGGCTAGTTGTTATATTTTCCATCTCTGTCTGCACTATTTTTTCCCCAAAAAGGACACAGTGAATAGGTTGGTCAACATAACTTCAAACCCTACTGGACATTTAGTTTTGTGTGGTCTAACTAATAAAACTCCTACCTGATGTCATCACTGGGCTCATCTCTAGCCATCGCCGACCTCATGTCTGTCTCATTCACTCCTTGCCTGTGCTCTTCTCCACTAAGACATATTGTCAAACAAACATTATGTATTAGTTTTTCCATAATATTAACAAATGAATCTGTTGGTATCAAGTGGCTCCCCCTACACTTCCACCTAATGTTAGACCTACCTGTTGCCTTTCCCTGTCTTTCCTGATCCACCATCCTCACACCTGAATGAAATGAACTCACTGTTAAATGTAGCAGCCTCAATTCAGTTCTTAAATCAGCCTAGTGATGGTATTAGATAAGACAACTATTATGCAGTAAGGTTGTGCTGCTGTTTTTTTTGGATTTTAAAAAGTACAAATATGGAGAGCCACTTAGCACAGAGACCTTTAAATAGAGAGAGAGAGAGAGAGAGAGAGAGAGACAGACAGACAGAGACAGACAGACAGACAGAGAGAGAGAGAGACAGACAGACAGACAGGTAGACAGACAGACAGACAGACAGACAGACAGACAGACAGACAGACAGAGATGTGACCCTGTAATTACAACTTCCCAACAGATGTAACTATAGGCCTAGCCTGTATGTCTGACAGCTAATGGTAACACAAAATCTATTAATGATTCCATGGTAAACCAGAGTTATAGCATTAATTATGTTTTCCAAATTCTTGTCATTTATTGTACATGCTACCTTATATTTTCCAGTTTTCAGCTCAGCAACCTCAATTCTGCATATTCTAAGCTAGCTGTAAACTCCTATTTGGCTGCTACATCCCCAGTGTTAGCTAACGCAAGCTAGTCTGTTAACATTAATATTCGCAAGCCTCCAAGCACAGTTGTCCCACTTTAAATCTGTTGCCTTTCACCATCCACGTATTTAACTTCTCTTGCATCTATTGACATGATATCTCCTTTTCCCTCTTTCTTTTTCTATTTTTAGCCACCGACAGCTTTTTTGCTATATCCATCTTTTTCCACAGACGACAACTCACTACTGTACCTGTTCACTCAGCACTCACGACGCCCCCACTCACGATATTACGAGTCCTACTATGGCCACGCCAAGACCGGACCCGCCCTTCAATAGCCCGGGTCTTGGCGTGGCCATAGTAGGGAGCGTCCATTGACATATATAAACGGGAGCGCCCCCCGCTCCCTCTTCTCATCTATGATGGAATCTTATGAGACAGGGCGCCTACTCAAGCCTGTTAGTCCTCTACAATGTTATATAATAACATTGAGGAAATGCAGAAATTATTTAGAAACGCACAAAAGCAGCTACATATAGAAAACACCAAAACAAATATTTTTAACTTATTTTGTTTTTACCATCGCTTTGGCGCCCCCACAGTGCTGCGCCCCTATGTGCCGCATATAGCACATATCCACTTTTTGCGCCACTGCAGAGACACAAACCTTTCCTCTCTCTGTATGAACCAGTATCAGGTCTGATAAGAGGTAATTAACGTGAAATTACAGCTTCAATAGAATAATTGTCAGTCCAGCAGTCCAACGATAAATGTTAAACTGACCGTCCAACACATCAAATATCATATCAGAGTTATTGTTCATGTGGGCTGAATTTACTTTACTCTGCTGCTTAAACTCAGTGTTTGTCTGATAATAATTGTGCCTTTAGTTTTAATTACCATATCACTAGGGTTGATTATTTTGGGATGGATTCAAGTCAAACCAAAGTCAAATTCAGGGTTGTTTGTATTGCTTCATTTTATATTTAGGTCTCTCTCTTTCTCTCTCTCTCTGCTGATTGGTCAAAGGACAGACAGTGTTTGCCCTCCACTGATTGGCTGTGGAACTGCACTTTGATCAGTGCAGACTGAGCACGCTCAGTGCGACTCTACCTGCTCAGCCTCACACAGCTTCTGCACACAAACAGGTGAGAACAATCACTAACAAATAACACCAAATAATCTCATTAAAACTGTTCATAACTGAATCTAAGAAGATGTTAAGTTATCTGATGACGTCTCTTTGTTTCTCTCAGAAGAGTTCAGCTTCTTCAACAGACTCTGCAGAGGAAATCTGAACATATTCAGGAGGAAGATTCCTGAAGATGGCCTTCGTTCTAAGAAGAAGAAGATCAAGTAAAGACTTCCCTCCTGATCTGTCTGAATTAATAAACAAATGTAGAACACATGCAGTTTCATTCATCAGCAAGTTTGACCGCAGAGAACAGAAGATGAGAGAGATTGTTAGAGAGTTTAGGGAGATCGCTGCTGAAGTCAGAAAGATGCAGAAGACAACAGATACAGTCAGAACAGCAGGAGCTGTTACTGGAGGAGTAGGAATAGGACTCCTGTTCCTTGCAGCTCCGTTCACTGGGGGGGCTAGTTTGGCAGCAGCAGTAGCAGCAGCAGCAGCAGGAGGAGCTGTGGTTGTTGCTGTAAATGTAACAAAAACAATGAAAGAGAACGGAAGTGTAAAGAAAGTAGAAGAGCTGGGGAAAGAGTTCATGGAGATGGTTGAACCGCTGAAGAAGGACCTGGAAGAAATAAAGAGGACATGTGAGAAGTTGGAGCAAAGATCAGCTGAACTTCAGGCTGGAATCACTCTGACAGACATGGAGGAGTTTCAGAGGAGTCTGACAAGAGTTTCTGAACTGGCAGGAAGGAGTAGAGTGGTTTTGTCTGCATCTGCAATACTGATGAGTTCCATAGATGTTCTGTTATTGCTCATCAGAGTCACAGCAACCCCTGAAGATGATGACAAGTTGAGAAACTCCATCATCCAGTCAGCTGATTGCTTTCAGATGATCATTGGTGACTGTGAAAAGATGAAGGAAGAACTCAAAGACTTCAGTGTAAAATTAACATAGAAGCAGCAGTGAGAACAAAAAGACTGGTTCACACTGAAACTGCTGACTATTTGTTTGTGTTTGATCATTTATCAACATACTGGACTTTATGTCTCAGAATCAGATGAAAAATAATACTTCATGTTATTTGATATGTTGGACTTTTGAACTCTGGTTTAATATTAAATCTCACTCACTGTTGAACTATGGGACTGAGACTGAATTATTGTATTGAGGTTGTAAATAAATTCATGTTTAATACCTTTATCAGAGCTGATCTGTGAGTAGAGGCGGAGCTGAAAGGATGATGAAGTCACTGAGGTAACCCTAACAATGCCAATTCATCCTGGTCGTGGAACAACGGACCAGCTCTTCACTCTCGCCAGGATCCTGGAGGGTTTTTTCGTGTCTTAGGCCCTGTTTACACGATTTCGCTGGCGGGTGAAAATGACCTTATCAGATGTGCCTTTCATTTAGACGGCGACAGCATTTTTGGGGCTTAAAAATGTAAAAAAGTGAAACCACCCTCCAGAGTGGAAATCTTAAAAATGCTCCACCGTCGTGTTCCCGTCTAAAGGGTAAAAACGCAAAAGTCTGAAGACAGCGGTGTGCATACTACATCAAATTTCACACACTTTTGCGTCAACATATACACGCAGTATTCCCCCGCAGAACGCTCAAAACGCGGAATAAAAGTGAGAACGCAATGCCACCTTTGTGTTTGGTCTTCAGATCGTTTCCGTCTAAACATAGCCTAAGTAACTAACTCATAACTTTATGCAGCATAGATTTGGACATGTTTTGTCAGTGTATTCATAGAGGTCGATTCAACTACAACGAGCCCAATAAAGTTTGCTCCACATAGTTCTAGATATATCACAACAAGATGACATCACACATAACCATTTTATCTCTACAACTAGCTCAAGTTCAAGTTTATTGTCATGTGCATTTAAAAGTATAAAGTACAGAGAGAATAAATAAAATGTCTCTTCTCATAAACACTATAAATATATAAATATAATTTAAATTAAATTAAATATAATAAAATGACCTGAATTAAGTGGTACAATCTACTATGTTGTAACAACCCTATGGACACAGCTATCACATGAATAGAGAGAAATAAATAAATCCTAATATAAAATGATATATCGACGACGGTTCACTTACCAGATGGTTCTGGTTCCTCCAGGTGTTGTGCAGGATGTCCCTCACCTTCAACAATGTTCTCAATGCTTGTGTTAAGGTGTAGAGCCCCTGATGATACTTGGAGCAAAGTCTCATGTTGTGTCGAGCCTTCTTAGTGTTTTAAAAAAAGTGATTTTTGATGCTATCATAGTAGTGCCCCTAGCTCTCCCATTCAAAAGGCCATTTGACCGAAAAAAATAATAAAGTCAATCTTAAAAGTGGCGTTTCCATCCTAATTATGCATTAAAAAAAGTTTGACTCGGGACATTCACAAAAAGACCCTAGGTTGCCCTAGGTTTTGGTGAGAGTTACATTTTAACTTAATTTAATATTGGATGTTGTGTTTTCTTTGAACAAGTTCCTTCCTGAGACTATATAGCAGAGCCACCGTCGCTGCATCTGGAGCTTAGCGCTCACACTCACGCTAATGTGAAAGAGACGTTACATTTAGCATATATCGTCACAGGTAACAAGCTAACCATCGCTAAGTGTTGTGCTAATGCTGGGAACAGGAAAATTGTATCTTATAGTTAGTAGTTGCTTACTGAGGCTCAGACATCCATGGGAACAGGAGGTGGGATGCACAGATCCATCTCCCCAGGAACAAACTTTGTGTCGGGGGGGCAAACTCATGTGATCCCGTGGATGATTTGTGGGCTATTAAGTGTACAAATTGTAGGCTACCCCGGTCCAATAAACACTGGGTCTTAATTCTGCACATATTTCTGTTACTGTAGTCCTATTTACTATTTAATTATTTCATCCATGCGTGGCATGATCTCAGGTCAGTTGTGTAACCTATGTAAATGTACTACCTGATCTCAGGTCAGTTGTGTAACCTATGTAAATGTTCTACCTGATCTCAGGTCAGTTGTGTAGCCTATGTAAATGTACTACCTGATCTCAGGTCAGTTGTGTAGCCTATGTAAATGTACTACCTGATCTCAGGTCAGTTGTGTAGCCTATGTAAATGTTCTACCTGATCTCAGGTCAGTTGTGTAGCCTATGTAAATGTTCTACCTGATCTCAGGTCAGTTGTGTAGCCTATGTAAATGTACTACCTGATCTCAGGTCAGTTGTGTAGCCTATGTAAATGTTCTACCTGATCTCAGGTCAGTTGTGTAGCCTATGTAAATGTACTACCTGATCTCAGGTCAGTTGTGTAGCCTATGTAAATGTTCTACCTGATCTCAGGTCAGTTGTGTAGCCTATGTAAATGTTCTACCTGATCTCAGGTCAGTTGTGTAGCCTATGTAAATGTACTACCTGATCTCAGGTCAGTTGTGTAGCCTATGTAAATGTACTACCTGATCTCAGGTCAGTTGTGTAGCCTATGTAAATGTACTACCTGATCTCAGGTCTGTTGTGTAGCCTATGTAAATGTTCTACCTGATCTCAGGTCAGTTGTGTAACCTATGTAAATGTACTACCTGATCTCAGGTCAGTTGTGTAACCTATGTAAATGTACTACCTGATCTCAGGTCAGTTGTGTAGCCTATGTAAATGTACTACCTGATCTCAGGTCAGTTGTGTAACCTATGTAAATGTACTACCTGATCTCAGGTCAGTTGTGTAGCCTATGTAAATGTTCTACCTGATCTCAGGTCAGTTGTGTAGCCTATGTAAATGTACTACCTGATCTCAGGTCAGTTGTGTAGCCTATGTAAATGTACTACCTGATCTCAGGTCAGTTGTGTAGCCTATGTAAATGTTCTACCTGATCTCAGGTCAGTTGTGTAGCCTATGTAAATGTACTACCTGATCTCAGGTCAGTTGTGTAGCCTATGTAAATGTACTACCTGATCTCAGGTCAGTTGTGTAGCCTATGTAAATGTTCTACCTGATCTCAGGTCAGTTGTGTAGTTTCTTAAGCGTTCTCTTAATACACCCATGGCTGTGACAAAGGTTCTGGATTTTGAGATGCTTAGCTAGCTAATCTGACTAGCTTTGTTGAGATTCACCCGTTTTCAGCGGCAGTTTCAAAATATGACATTTTCATAGTAAAGGGGTGTCAATGGGATTTAGAGCTTCTATGTATGTCCTATTTACCCACTGAACTGTCGTTATTCAACTATGACAGGATAAAATCAGTTTTGCATTCTATCACCCCTTTAAACATTTAATTCCATCCTGTAACACTATAATGTGACATATGACAAAAATATTACCAGTAGTAACTAGCAGTCCATTATTGGCAAACTACTACAGCAATCAGAATGATAAAATGTCTTTTTATAGAATTTTGGTGATTTCTTTCCTGAAGAATCCCAGTAGTCTATGTCACCAGCCTGAGCTATGTAATTTGTAGACGGTCCCTAGCTCAGCCAAGAGCCGGAACGTAGATTGAAGTACTGTTTTCGCTCGTAAATCGGACTCGTAAATCGGACTCGTAAATCGGACTCGTAAATCGGACTCGTAAATCGGTAGCGACAACAAATACCATTATTACTTTTTTTATACAGTGTCCTAAACTGTCCTCAACATACTACACTCATAATGTAGTGGAATTTTATTGAAGAAACTGAATGGGGGTAGGTCAAAAACGAATATCCTGCGAATATCAAACCTGCTGCTAACTTAGACCCGCTCATATCACCAGTTAATTAAAAAACAGTTAAACCGTAACACCGGTCCTTCCTGGTGGAGAAAAGGCGAGGCCAAAGGTGAAGGACTGTTAAATCCTGTGGCCTGCCAATCCAGCCATACCATGTGCTGCTGTGTTGGGGGGGGGTTCTTTGTTGTAGTTCATGTCTGTCTGGGTTCCCCTTCTGTGTCCTTTGGTTTGTCCCAACCACTATATATGTCCCCTTGGGTCTGATTCAGTTAGGTCAGTTTGTTTGGTTCACTTCCTGTTTTGTTGTCGCTATTTTGAGTATAGTTATATTTTGTTGACATATTTTAAAAGGCCCAGATATTAAGTCATTGCTTTGTTCCTGACATAAAAAATATAAATATAACTATATATATATATATATATATATTAAACAACAATAACAATGGACCTTGTTAATCCTTGTGTTGTCTTCCATTCGACCATGGACACGGGTCCTCCCGGTCAAAACTGGAAATCAACACTGTTTCTGACGTTTTTGTCTCTTATTTTCAACACTTTTTTCAATGTTTTTGTGTTTGTTTGTTTTTTACGTTTATTCATTACCATGTATAAACACCACTAAAAAACTTATTACCAAGTTTTACACTAATTTTTGGAATTCATGGTCAATAAACCTCATTTGTAGCAAATTATATATATTCTTGATTAAAAAAAAGCAGAAATTATGAATTATTTAGACTAATATAATATATAAAGGAAGGATAATCGCAGACTTGTATCAACGTTCAGTGAGGAGACTGTTTCCAAACATTGACTAAAACACCCAAAACTCAATGAAAGTAAAGATCTGATCTTTTATTGTACAAAGAATCATCCATGTTATTTTGGGGGTAATTAAAACTAGGTAGTTAAAGAGAAACCCATATTTCTGATATAGATATTTTGAAAATGGGACAAATTTGACCCGTAGACAACACAAGGGTCAAGAGTAAGACAATACTCTATATATTAAAAATATAAAGATATAAATATAACAACAACAACATTGGACTTTGTTAAGAGTAAGACAATAGTGCCGAGTGCAAAGGCTGCCTGAATAAATCTGGGATGATTAATGTAAGTGGTTTCTTTATGAGGTAGATGATATGACAGTTTATTAACAGCGTACTTAGATTTATATTTGACAGTGATGATATTTCCATGTTATTAAACTATGTAAACTATAAAGGATGTATAATTTCCAGCTCCAGTGGGTGTTTCAGCTTCAGTTAGTTTCTTTCACCACCTGCTGGTCAAAAGGAAACATCACTGCTGGTTCATCTTCTCCCTTCAAATCAAAACTTTATTGACTTTAGGACACTTTTTAATAACAACCCAGTTTAAAACAATGAAACATAATCAGCATAACAACCAATATAATACTAAATAGAAACAGAGAAACTCACTGAGACAAAAGGAGTCACCAAATAAAACATGTTCAAATCCTCTTTCTGATTGGATAATAAACTTTGTTTCACATCGTCAGTTATCAGACTCCCAAACTGATTATCTTCTGTATTTATATAATAATAATAGGAGTGTTTTCTGATTGGCTGATCATGTCTTGAGATACAACTGAAACATGAAAGGAAACATTACCAAAAGGTGGAGAGTTTCTGTCTCTACGTCCTCCAATTATTTTATATCAACAATGTTTGATATCAAATACTAAACATCACAAGTTTTATTGGGTTTGACCTGAACTTTATTAGACTGATTCACATTCAACATGTTCCAACACATCAACATATTCACTTATGTATGTTAATATATATGATAATATATAACATAAAATGGCATAACAAAGATAAATAGATGTTTCTTGAAGATAGAAAGAAACTCAAAAAGCTGCTGATGATATCATTAACATAAAAAAGAGAAATATTTATTGAAGAAAGTTGAGCAGAAAGTTCAACAGACTCCTAAAGCTGCTGATGATCCAGTGAAGACACTCGGAGCAAACTGGTTTCATCAAGCAGACATTTTATTAATGATTCACAGAAAACTACAAATCAATCAGGATATTATTCAGCAACAACAGAATATAATGAAGAAGTTATTAGTTTTTCTTTTTTTGTTGCTTCACTTACACACACAGCAAGATATAGACATGCATTAATATGGATTAACATGGACAGCACACCAGGAGGATGACTGGTACCTCTCCAGCTACCAGTCCACACTCAGACTACCCTCTTCTTCAAATATATATTTATTGTCAATATATGTAATTATTCAAAATAAGTGATAAGGGATAATAAGTACAACATAAATGGATTAACATGTTTTTGTCTTCTGAAATATAACTAGACATTAAGCATGAATGCACATGAAAACACCAGGGTATAAAATATATGATCACATATATTGATAAAATCTCTCTCTCTCTCTCTCTCTCTCTCTCTCTCTCTCTCTAACTCTCTCTCTCTAATAAAGGCGAGACAAGCCCTAAGCAGATTTTAAACATTTTAAAAAATCATCTTAAATTCCTTCCTTAAATATTTTATGAAAGGACCCTTTAACACCAGATTGATACTAAACCATGTACTGATGGGAAACTACCATACATACAACAGTCAAACAGTAAATTAGTTATTTACACAATTTCTTTTTAAACAATAATAAACATTTCTGCAGATTTTTGTCAAATCTCCACATAAAACCAGAACCATTCATCAAACAGAGTTCATATTGGCCTTATGATTATAAGAGAAAATGTTTAGATAATCATACATTTTATCTACACATTGTATATTTGAGTTCAGCAGTTGTAATCTGAGAATAAACACACACATACTTTCTTCATTAATATAAACTGCCCATACTGTAATGATTAATAACTGCCTTCCATATGTGAAGAAAAGGCACTAGCTGATCTCATTGATGTTGGGTTCAGTTTAAGTAAACTAACTAAACACACAGATGGACTTCAGATCTTTCTCCTGTGGTTTAAATGGATAGTGACAGTTCTCCTCACAGACAATACAGCAGACAGCTCCTTCATAGAACAACCCAAAGCTCCACATCCACCATCAATACGTTCTTTATCTTTGTAGACCTCATCAACTTCTACAGTGAACTTCTCTGTAACCTATTGGACAACCAGTGGAAGAACCTTTACACCATGTTTCCTGGAGGACAACAATGTCAGTAGTATTGATCTCCTTCAGGAACTCTGCATTTTTACTTTTTAATCCAAAAGTTGAGGACCGGAGGCCCTGAACATTCCAACCAGAGATAGAAAAAGACATCATACTGTTAAAATACTTAAGGTTTCTGAGACAAACTCCTGTTAACGATATATGTAAATCTTTTCTTTTCTTAGATAAAAATAATAAAAAAGACACTAAAGTGTGTGTGTGTGTGTGTGTGTGTGTGTGTGTGTGTGTGTGTGTGTGTGTGTGTGTACTTTTTGTGTTAAGGTTCCATCAGGTGTGAACAGATTAGGCTCAGCATGTGCTGGATGTCCTTCAGTTGGCTGGTGGCTGGTGGGTTGGCTCTTCCTCTCGCTGTCTGGGCGTAGCTCTGCCTGTCAGTCAGTCTCTCTGTGGGGGCTATTGTCAGTTCAGGGGGGAGCAGAGGGAGTGGCCTGCCGGTGACGTGGCGGGGGTGGTGATATAGTGGCTGGGGTGGTCGGGGTTGAGGGTCCTCGCTGCTGATGTAGTGGTATTTCTCGGTAGCCTTGGCGAGGTAAAGGGTGGAGGGGCTGGGCTGCGGTTCAGAGTGGTGTCCTTCAGTGTCTTTGAGAAGATGGGGACGGCTTCCCCGTAGAGGTGGACGTGGTCATATAGGCAGTCTAGGTGGAGGGGGGGTGGTGGGCCAGGTGCACGTTGGGTCTCAGGGCACCGTCCTGGGAGAGGCCGGCATTGATCCGTTGGATGGTAGCAGGGTGAAAGTCTTTCCGTTGTAGAAGGGTGGACACAACAATGCAGGAGTTGGGGAAGTTTCTGCTGGCTTTCTCCATCACTCTCCTTAGTGATAAGGTCACTCGCTCTTGTTGGGTCTGCAGGTCATTAGTGCCAGTATGAATGATGATGTGGCTGGGAGAGCCAAGGCTGTCCTCACTCAGCAGCTCCAGGGTTGGTTGTAGGGCACCACAACGTCTGTACACGGTGGTTTGGGAACAGTCTTTTTTCATCATTAGAATCTATAAGGAGCACAATCTGTGGTCTGGACAGAGTGGGGTTGTGCTGTGTCTGTGGTGCAGGAGATGAGGCAGGTTGGGCAGGGTGAAGTGAGGCAGGTGTAGCCTGGGTTGGGTGGGGTGAGGAGGGTGCAGTTTGGATAGGTGGGGGAGCGGTAAGTTGTGGAGGACATACTGTGGCTTTCTCAGGTGGCTGGGTGCAGTGGGTGGAGGTCTAGCTGCTGCTGAAGGTTGTCAACCTCTCTCTCTCTCTCCTCTGCAGTCTCTCTGTCAGCATGTTCAGCTCTACCTGCTCTCTCTCTCTCTCTCTCTCTCTCTCTCTCTCTCTCTCTCTCTCTCTCTCTCTCTCCCTCTCTCTTTCTCTCTCTCTGTCTCTCTCTCTCTCTCGCTCTCTCTCTCTCTCTCTCTCTCTCTGTCTCTCTCTCTGAAGTTCTCTTACTTCTTCTTTCAGGTCGGCCACTTCGTTCTTCAGATGGTCTCTTTCTTGTTGAGTACCTTTTAGCCCTATTTCCAGTTGTTTAAACTTTTCTTCAAGGAGGGTCATTGTGTTTTGCATCTGAGCTAGATCTGAACTGGGAGGGTCATTTTCTCTTTCTGGAGCTTCAGATGTGGTGCTGCTTGATGGAGCTTGATGTACTTTATGTTTTATAGTCTGGAAGTCTTCCTCAAACTGTCTTAGGTCACCTTGTACCATAACTGTCCCAGTTGTGTGGATGTTGACTGTGATGGGGCGAATGTGAGGACCTTCGTTATCTCTAATTTTGAATTGCCGTGCATTGGGGAGCTCTTTTCTTTCGACTGACTGGTAGTGTGAGCAGATGGCTGACTCCCATGCTCTTGGCACTGGGGTGTAAAAGATGAGATTACAAGCATTACCATTTTGGAAGCAGTCTGCGAATAGATGCTCTGGTCTTTCTTCCAAAAAATTTTGTTTGAATTCTTTTCTGCTTTTCTCACTTATGGCCTCTGGTGGGTAGGGAATTATCTCAGGCCTGACTGGTTGGGTCATTCTGAGCTTAGCAACAGTTGCTATGTTCTGCTGCTGTTGGCTGACTTACTCTGCTTGCTAGCTAGCTAATATGCTAACTAACTACTCGGTTAGAGTTTAACTTCAGCTCAAAATATTTCTTTAAAAAAAGTAAGAGTTTTAAAGTAATAACATAAAATACTTCAAAATCTCAGCAGAGTTACTACTATGTTTCTCCTCTCTCTGTAGGAACAGGGGTCTAGATCTGAGATGTTTCCTTGTTCATCCTGATGGGGGCAGTAGACAGTTGGGGGTTTCTTTCAGTTGTTCAGTATTTTCTTGTTTTCCGTTGTGGTTTTTCCTCCTCCTGATGTTTCTTTTCTTGCTCAAGGTATAGTTGAGTTTTCAGTCTAGATATTTGGTAGTTTGTCTCATTTTCGAAAACAAAAAAGGACCAAAATCAGGAGCTCATTTTGAAGCAGCTGCTGGAACACCTCTCTCTCTCTCTCTCTCTCTCTCTCTCTCTCTCTTTCTCTCTCTCTTTCTCCAGCTGATCTTCTATAAGAACGGTGACACCGTTATCAATCAGAGTATTGATTGGTCAGTAGGCGGTGCTTTAACACTGAGTATTGATTGGTCAGTAGGTGGTGCTTTAACACTGAGTACTGATTGGTCAGTAGGTGGTGCTTTAACACCGGTTGATCTCTGATCTCCAACTTAACCTGCTCCCGACCAGGTTAGGTGTTCAGCATGAGTTACCACGGCGATTGAATCCGGTAACAGGTGATCCACCGTCGTGGTACGGAAAACCCTGGTTGAACCTGAAGTTAACTCGGTAACGCCAAATCTTGCTTTGATGTACAGGCCTCTGCTCCATGTGATCCTGGTTCATACAGAGAGAGGAAAGCTAGCGTTAATTTAATCATCCTGCAAAGACAAATTCATGTGGTCTTACATGACTCCTTAAAAGAAAGACAAAACATTTTAAAATATAAAGTTCTGACAAGCAAAAAGCAATTCATAACCTGAAGAAAGCTACAATAAAGTCTCCAGAGAGCATTATTCACAGCTATGAAAATAGAAAATAAAGAGCCAGAGAGTTAATGAATATGTGACATGGTTCATATATAATCCTTCCATAACTAATCTAGTGTGTGTGATATGTGGAGAGTTAATAAATATGTAACATGGTTCATATATAATCCTTCCATAACTAATCTAGTGTGTGTAATATGTGGAGAATTAATAAATATGTAACATGGTTCATATATAATCCTTCCATAACTAATCTAGTGTGTGTGATATGTGGAGAGTTAATAAATATGTAACATGGTTCATATATAATCCTTCCATAACTAATCTAGTGTGTGTGATATGTGGAGAGTTAATAAATATGTAACATGGTTCATATATAATCCTTCCATAACTAATCTAGTGTGTGTAATATGTGGAGAATTAATAAATATGTAACATGGTTCATATATAATCCTTCCATAACTAATCTAGTGTGTGTGATATGTGGAGAGTTAATAAATATGTAACATGGTTCATATATAATCCTTCCTAAACTAATCTAGTGTGTGTGATATGTGGAGAGTTAATAAATATGTAACATGGTTCATATATAATCCTTCCATAACTAATCTAGTGTGTGTAATATGAGGAGAGTTAATAAATATGTAACATGGTTCATATATAATCCTTCCATAACTAATCTAGTGTGTGTGATATGTGGAGAGTTAATAAATATGTAACATGGTTCATATATAATCCTTCCATAACTAATCTAGTGTGTGTGATATGTGGAGAGTTAATAAATATATAACATGGTTCATATATAATCCTTCCATAACTAATCTAGTGTGTGTGATATGAGGAGAGTTAATAAATATGTAACATGGTTCATATATAATCCTTCCATAACTAATCTAGTGTGTGTGATATGTGGAGAGTTAATAAATATATAACATGGTTCATATATAATCCTTCCATAACTAATCTAGTGTGTGTGATATGTGGAGAGTTAATAAATATATAACATGGTTCATATATAATCCTTCAATAACTAATCTAGTGTGTGTAATATGTGGAGAGTTAATAAATATATAACATGGTTCATATATAATCCTTCCATAACTAATCTAGTGTGTGTGATATGAGGAGAGTTAATAAATATGTAACATGGTTCATATATAATCCTTCCATAACTAATCTAGTGTGTGTGATATGAGGAGAGTTAATAAATATGTAACATGGTTCATATATAATCCTTCCATAACTAATCTAGTGTGTGTGATATGAGGAGAGTTTCCAGCCTCTTCTTTAGAAACTGTGTTGGGTCAACGTGAACAAATCCTGAACATCTAAGATCAGCTACCATGGTTACATCATCACATCACTGAATATATATTTAGTCTTCTGATGACATCACTGAATATATATTTAGTCTTCTGATGACATCACTGAATATATATTTAGTCTTCTGATGACATCACTGAATATATATTTAGTCTTCTGATGACATCACTGAATATAGATTTAGTCTTCTGATGACATCACTGAATATAGATTTAGTCTTCTGATGACATCACTGAATATAGATTTAGTCTTCTGATGACATCACTGAATATAGATTTAGTCTTCTGATGAGCGTCAGGTCATCATCAAGAGATTTAGAGGTTGCTGTGTGTATGTGTGTGTATGTGTGTGTGTGTGTGTTGTGTGAGAGTGTGTATCTGAAACACACACAGACACACACAGAGAAACACACACACACACACACACAGACACATATACACACCACACACACACACACACACACACACACACACACACACACACTTTGGAAAGGCTGGACAACATCTTGGAGGAACTCACAGCTTTACAAAGGAAATTTAATTGATTCGGAGACCAGAGTGGACATTTTAGAGAAGACGTGTGTGACTAACTGCGGCTACTCGCCCTAAAACAAAACAAATTCCAATCTTATCTTTTGGCTCCCCTGAACCAGCACTGGCCTTGGCCAACACTCCCCCCTGGAAGCACTGCAGCGAGACACACTCTTGCGTTCCTTACCCGACTCCCACAGACACCTGCTGATTGTTGGCTCGGACTGGGTCCTGTTCAAGGTTGACTCCATGGCAACCGGCTGTGTATCGCTATGACATTCTTGCGGACTGAGACAACGAGATCACGGGGCTAGACGTAGTTTGACTACTCAGGCCTACACACACACAAACCCTTACATATATACAGATATGCAATCACCCCCCACACCCCGTCCCTTGCCTTCGCCGCTTTGTACCCCCAGTCAGGCGGGCGGGTCTGGGACCAGCACCTGGCATGGTCCAGGACCAGATGGCTCCAGGACCAGATGGCTCCAGGACCAGATGGCCCCAGGACCAGATGGCTCCAGGACCAGATGGCCCCAGGACCAGATGGCCCCAGGACCAGATGGCTCCAGGACCAGATGGCCCCAGGACCAGATGGCTCCAGGACCAGATGGCTCCAGGACCAGATGGCTCCAGGACCAGATGGCTGCTTGCCTGTGCTGGACTACCTCCACCCCAACACTCTCCTCCCCCATTGTATGTCTTGTGTGCTCTTGTACTGGTTATGTGCTTATGTTGCTGAGGTGTTTTTTTCCTGTTCCCAGACTGTCCTCCTATCAGGGGCATAGTCTGGGAGTTGCCCTCTCCTCATGTCATGCTGTATGTTCTTAATACCCTGTCTTCCTGTCCTGTCTACCCCATTGTCACATTGTATTGTATTGTGTTTGTGTATGTATGGTCAGGTTGATGGCTTATTTCGCTGGTACTTGTGACTATGTGACAATAAAGGCTACTATGACACACACACACACACACACACACACACACACACACACACACACACACACACACACACACACACACACACACACACACACACACACACACACACACACACACACAAATAGATATCCATCATGAGAGGACCCATTCTCTAATAATTTACAGTTTTTTCCAACTGCTTACACACAAAATCTTTTCATGTCACATGATTTTTGAAACCTCTCACTCAAAGTGTAAAACTACCCAGCAAATCTCCAAAACCAGAAGCTATTTCTCAGCCTTTCACTCAGCTTTGAATTGCATAAAACAATTTTTTCAAAACATTACACACAATTCTCTACCTAAGACACAAAAATGTAACAGGAAGTGACTTGCTATCCATTTCTAAACACAACCAATCAAAATGCTTCACTTATTTACCAGGGCACACACACACTTCTCACATTTGCAAACATATTATGTCATAACTGAACACTAACCAATCACTGCTTTAGTATAGGCCTATACAAAGGTCAAAGGTCAGATTACCTGTTTTGAACAATGGATGCCAACAATAGACAGAGAGCAAGAGGAGTAGGAGGAAGAGACAGGGGATAACAACGAGGAGGAGGAGGAGGAGGAGGAGGAGGAGGAGGAGGAGGAGGGAAGAAGAGGAAGGAGGAGAGTCATCTCTGATGAGATCAGGGAGAGAAGCCCATCTTGAGTAGCTTTACAGTGGCGTCCATACTGCAGCAACTATCTAATGACTATTTCAGCATTACTAATCTATCAGACTTGCAAAAGTGCATACAATTCTGTCCCCCCACACACACACACACCCGCCCCGACACACAAGTATGCAAAAACACTCACAACACACACACACACACA
>NC_041346.1:33783506-33791999 GCF_004354835.1 Perca flavescens
AAAGATGAGCTCATCGTCCTTCACATAGCACAGAGCTGTGGTGAAACACCACTGGTCTACGAACTGCTGTATGTCTTTCATCAGAGAGAGAGAGAGAGAGAGAGAGAGAGAGAGAGAGAGAGAGAGAGAGAGAGAGAGAGAGAGAGAGAGAGAGAGAGAGAGAGAGAGAGAGAGAGAGAGAGAGAGAGAGAGAGAGAGAGAGAGAGAGAGAGAGAGAGAGACCCAGCAGAACCATGACCAGGCCAGCCCAACCAACTAGTGCCCAACACAGCAAGGCCCAGGCTAGCAGTACTCAGCCCAAGACAGCTCAAACCCCAGACCCCAGCTCAATAATACCGAACCCGACCAAGCTGAACCATGCCCTCATGCAAGGACCTCCAACACCACAAGTACACATGAGGAGAACTGCCACTGCTGTGGAGCTTTACATCACCACACAACCTACTCAGACATACTCCAAGGTAATAAACACCCAGTCTGTACCAACATCGGAGAAGTCAGACAACTGCTTCAACTCATCTTCCAGAAATTAGGCTAAAAAAAAAAAGGATAAGGGAAGAATACCCATATGTATTTATTTGTGACTATTTCTTTCTTTTTAATTTCTCTTTCAATGACTCAATAACCAAGAATATACAAAATATACATGACGAGATCATTCTCCATAACCTCCTGGAACATCCAGGGGCTTCATTCATCCATGTTTGGAGCCAAAAGTCTTAACTTTGACTTTCTACTCAGTATCAAACACCATGACATTATTGTTCTATTGGAAACTTGGTGTAGAACAGATTTAAGTACTCACTGTCCCTCAGGCTATAAAGAAATTATCTTACCATCTTTAAAATACAAAAACATCAAACGTGGCAGAGACTCAGGGGGTGTTATAATCTGGTTTAAGGAATGTCTGACACCATATCTATCGGTCAAAAAGAAAGAACTCACTTGAGTGTGGTTAAAGCTGAGTAAAGGAGTTATAAGTCATGAAAATGACCTCTACATCTGTGCAGTGTACGCCCCACCTGCAGAATCGCCATACTTTAAAGAAGAGTTCTTCACTGACCTTAACTCAGAATGCAGCCATTTCCAGGCTCAGGGCAGTGTGCTGCTATGTGGGGATTTTAATGCTAGAACAGGTTTGGAAAATGAAAAAGTCGAAATAAGTGAGAAAGATAACAAATTCATTATATCACCAATCTTGGAAAATCAGATGAAATCTAGACACAACCCTGACTCTGTCATTAATAGAAATGGTAAAGAGCTAGTGCATCTGTGTCGAGGCCTAGGCCTGTACTTTCTGAATGGTAGGATGACAGGGGACTCATTAGGCCGGTTCACATACTGCTCAGCTCTTGGGTCTAATGTAGTCGACTAGGCAATTACGGACATAGACCCCTCCTCCATCAACACATTCACTGTAAGACCACAGTTACCACTTTCAGACCACTGCCAGATATATGTATATCTAAAAAGAACACAGGAAATACAAATTATAGACACTAAAAAACTTGTAAAACTCAATCTGTCCTATAAATGGACATCTGACAGTGTGTCTGAATTCACCAAAGCAGCTAGCTCAGTTGAAATGACTAATCTTATTAAAGGGGTGATAGAATGCAAAACTGATTTAGCCCTGTCATAGTTGAATAACGACAGTTTGGTGGGTAAATAGGACATACATAGAAGCTCAAAGTCCCACTGACACCCCTTTACTATGAAAATCTCATTTTGAAACTGTCGCTGAAAACGGGCGAATCCCGACAAAGCTAGTTGCTTACGTAAACATCTCAAAACCTGAACCTTTGTCAGCCCATGGGTGTATTAAGAGATCACTCCCCAACATTTACATAGGCTACACAACTGACCTGAGATCAGGTAGTCTTCTGAATCTAGCTAGGTCACGCAGATCTCTGCTATTCCATTACAAAATTTACTGAAACTTTTTTATGCGAGAAATCAACTATGTAAAGCTCAAATATGGGCCGTTTTACGAATATGGATGGCTAATTGCAAATTTTGTCCGACTGTGTGTCGGAGTTCAGCGCCGGTGCTGCCTGTGTTGCTACATCGCCGCCCGGCCTGCCTTCCTTCACACACCCCGGCCTGCTCTGAGGTACTTGGAGCTCCGTCACGACTGGCAGCCCACAGCACTCCATACCCGCGCAAAGTCACCGGTTTTAGGATAATGGACTACTAAACGCCGGTGCTCTGACAGAGCTCCAGGGCCTGCAGCTCCCCTCTTCCTGCTAGCTAAATGCCCGGTGTGTGTGAGTGAGAGCGTGGTCAGCGAGCTTGTTGCACCAGCAATCTGTTACCACAGGTTCCAGTTAATCTTTTAATGTGTGTAATTATAATGTGTTGAGTTATTTGAACAAACGATTGGGGAAATAAACGCCGCTTGTCTGTGAGTCTCATTGATAGAGCCTGCGGCTGGATGGAGCTCTATCAATGAGAGCTAGCTAGCCTCCTCTTAGAATTCCTCTGAAATTCACAAATATTCATTAACTTGAAATCGGACACCGTTGTTAGAGTTATAAGACATTAAGGGAGATATATAAATGGCGTGATTAAAATCAAACTGTAAATATACTCGAATTACGCCAGAAATGAAGCTAACTATCCGTGATTTGTAGCTAGCTACACATAGCTAGGATTGAAGGGACAGTCATAGCTAACGAAATTAATTTAATAACGTAATAGCCCTACAAACAATGTATAACTTTGCAGTCAGACCTGCTGTCGAGTCTCCCATGTGTTTCTATGTAGTTTTCTCAAACCAATCAGCGCCAGAGCTCATTCTGAATATTCATGAGCATACCATATTTGGAAGAAAAGCTCTTGTTCCAAATAGAGCCATATTCACAGGGTAGTTAAGGGCCTAATAAAATTAGGGCATTCGGGCAATTTTCAGCCCAACCAATGTTACATACCGCCATTAGGAGACCTTAAGGAACAGTGTAAAATACCCTATATAATCATGCTATCACCCCTTTAAACATAGCCTCGTTATCCTACTTCAGTTCAGTTTGTTTTTCATTCTGGCTCGTCATCGCTCAAAAACACACACACAAAAACCCTCTCCAGATAAATCACTCCAACCGAGAGAGTGAATGTGATTGTGGTTGGATGAGAAGTATAAACATATACTATTCTGACACCCTATTGGTTTGTACGCGATCCATCGCACCTGCACCGACCCGGTGCTAATACGCCACCGGTGACTTAACGACCATTATCTACCGACCGCATAACAACGCAGATTTCGGTGCCTTATTAGGTGCCACTTAAATGCCTGCGCTTCTCTCTGATGCTCGAATTCGGACGTTAGAGGGAACTGAAACATCGCCCTTGCGGGGACGCCAGTTAACGCCACACCTGACAGCAGGTAGCGTTAGCCTAGCGTTAGCTAGTTAACACTACAGTTGGCAGCAGGTAACGTTAGCTCACCGTTAGCTAGCAGCTGGAGTAACCACGGTTAAAATGTTTATAGCTAAACGGTGTAAAAGTTTGTCTGTATTTCACTGGAGAGGATTCTAACACCAGACTGTAGCTGCCGTTACTGTTACTGTGTTACTGATCTACCAGACAACGAACACTTAAAGGCGTGAGTTATTGTGACCTAAAATTTTGAGTCAGATAGTTTTTCTGGCCATTCGGTCACATTTATTCCTTCAATAACAACTAATAAAATACTAAATAGAAACAGAGAAACTCACTGAGACAAAAGGAGTCACCAAATAAAACATGTTCAAATCCTCTTTCTGATTGGATAATAAACTTTGTTTCACATCATCAGTTATCAGATTCCCAAACTGGTTAACTTCTGTATTTATCCCTCTTGTTGTCCTCGGTCAAATTTGACCCATTTTGAAAAAAAAATGTCTCTGTATCATAAAGGTGGGTTTCTTTTCAACAAATTATCAAAAAAAAATAACATGGATGACTCCATATTAACTTTTCTTTAGTATAAAATCAATGATCAGGGTATCTTATTAGATTTTATAGCATTTGAAAAAAAATTGATAGGTTGAAAACTCCCTCCGTGAACCATCACCTTATCGTGGTGGAGAGGTTTGTGTGTCTCTGTGAACCTGAGGGCTGTGTTGTCTGGAGCTTTGTGCTCCTGGTAGGGTCTCCCAAGGCAAAGTGGTCTCAGGTGAGGGGCCAGACAAAGAATGGTTCAAAATCCCCAATGAAAAGCTAGGCAGAGATGGATTGACCCACCCGGAGGAAGCCTCGGGGCCCCGCCTGAGCCAGGCCCAGACGGGCGGGCTCGCCGGGCGAGCGCCTGGTGGCCGGGTTTGCCACGGAGCCCGGCCGGGCACAGCCCTAACAAGCTACGTGGCTCCCATCTCCAGCCCATGGGCCCACCACCTGTGGGAGGAACCGCTGGGGTGGGGTGCGATGCCACATGGGTGGCAGTGAAGGTCAGGGGCCTCACGGACCAGACCCGGGCGGCAGACGCTGGCTCTGGGGACGTGGAACGCCACCTCTCTGTGGGGAAGGAGCCAGAACTGGTGCGGAGGTGGAGCGCCACCGTTAGATCTGGTGGGGCTTACCTCACGCACAGTCTCGGGTTCTGGAACCATACTCCTGGATAGGGGTTGGACTCTTTTTTCTCCGGAGTTGCCCAGGGTGTGAGGCGCCGGGCGGTGGGGATACTCACAAGCCCCGGGCTGAGCGCCCGCTGTGTTGGAGTTTACCCCGTGGACTAGAGGGTCGCCTCCCCACGCCTGCGGGGTTGTGGGGGAAAACTCTGACTGTTGTTTGTGCATATGCACCAAACAGGAGTTCGGAGTATTCGGCCTCTTGGAGACCTTGACTGAGTCCTGCATGGGGCTCCAGTGGGGACTCCATTGTTCTGCTGGGGACTTCAACGCACACGTGGGCAATGATGGAGACACCTGAGAGGCATGATTGGGAGGAACGGCCTCCCTGATCTAAACCAGAGTGGTTGTTTGTTGTTGGACTTCTGTGCTAGTCATGGATTGTCTATAACGAACACCATGTTCGAACATAGGATGCTTCATAAGTGTACCTGGTACCAGAGCACCCTAGGCCGAAGGTCAATGATCGATTTCATAATCGTTTCATCTGATCTGAGGCCGTATGTTTTGGACACTCGGGTGAAGAGAGGGGCAGAGCTGTCGTGAGTTGGGTCAGGGGTGGGGAAGACTCTGACAGACCTGGTAAGCCCAAACGTAGTGCGGGTAAATTGGGAACGTCTGGAGAAGGCCCCTGTCCAACAGACTTTTCAACTCACACCTCCGGGCGGAGCTTTTTCGTGCATCCCTGTGGAGGCTGGGGCATGGAACCCGAGTGGGACAATGTTTAAAGTTTCCATTGCTGAAGCTGCGGCAAGGAGCTGTGGTCTTAGGGTCTTAGGTGCCTCAAGGGGCGGTAACCCACGAACACCGTGGTGGACACCGTGGTTAGGGAAGCCGTCCGACTGAAGAAGGAGTCTTCCGGGATATGTTATCCCGGAGGACCCGGAGGCAGTTGCAGGGGGCCGAAGGGCTGCAGCTCTGCTGTGAAAGAGGCAAAGCAGCGGGTGGGAGAAGTTTGGAGAAGACATGGAGAAGGATTTCGGGTCGGCACCAAGGTGCTTCTGGAAAACTGTTCGCCACCTCAGGAGGGGAAGGGAACCATCCAAGCTGTGTACAGTAAGGATGGGACACTGTTGACCTCAACTGAGGAGGTAATAGGGCGGTGGAAGGAGCACTTTGAGGAACTCCTGAATCCGACTAATATGCCCTCTATGTTAGAGGCAGAGCTGGAGGATAATGGGGATTGTCGCCGATTTCCCAGGCGGAAGTCACTGATGTAGTCAAACAACTACACAGTGGCAAAGCCCCGGGATTGATGAGATCCGTCCAGAAATGCTCAAGGCTCTGGGTGTGGAGGGGCTGTCCTGGTTGACACGCCCTTCAACATTGTGTGGAAGTCTGGGACGGTGCCAAAGGAGTGGCAGACTGGGGTGGTGGTTCCCTTTAAAAAGGGGGACCAGAGGTGTGTGCCAATTATAGGGGTATCACACTTCTCAGCCTCCCTAGTAAAGTCTACTCCAAGGTGTTGGAAAGGAGGGTTCGCCGATAGTCGAACCTTGGGTTGAGGAGGAACAATGCGGATTCTGTCCTGGTCGTGGAACAACGGACCAGCTCTTCACTCGCAAGGATCCTGGAGGGAGCCTGGGAGTATGCCCAACCGGTCTACATGTGTTTTGTGGATTTGGAGAAGGCGATGACCGGGTCCCCCGGGAGATACTGGGAGGTGCTGCGGGAGTATGGGGTGAGGGGGTTCTACCAGGGCCATCCAATCTCTGTATGACCAAAGTGAGAGCTGTGTCCGGTTCTCGTAGTAAGTCGGACTCGCTTCAGGTGAGGGTTGGCCTCCGCCAGGGCTGCGCTTTGTCACCAATCCTGTTTGTAATATTTATGGACAGGATATCGAGGCGTAGTCGGGTGGGGGAGGGGTTGCAGTTTGGTGGGCTGGGGATCTCATTGCTGCTCTTTGCAGATGATGTGGTCCTGATGGCATCATCGGCCTGCGACCTTCAGCACTCACTGGATCGGTTCGCAACCGAGTGTGAAGCGGTTGGGATGAGGATCAGCACCTCTAAATCTGAGGCCATGGTTCTCAGCAGGAAACCGATGGAATGCCTTCTCCAGGTAGGGAATGAGTCCTTACCCCAAGTGAAGGAGTTCAAGTACCTTGGGGTTTTGTTCGCGAGTGAGGGACAATGGAGCAGGAGATTGGTCGGGAGAATCGTATTGCTCGACTCTACGAAAGAGAGCTTAGGTCGGGGTTTTTGTTCCTACCTCACCTATGGTCATGAAGGCTGGGTCATGACCGAAAGAACGAGATCCAGGGTACAAGCGCTGAAATGGGTTTCTCAGGAGGGTGGCTGGCGCCCCTTAGAGATAGGGGTGAGAAGCTCAGTCATCCGTGAGGAGCTCTGAGTAGAGCCGCTGCTCCTTTGCGCCGAAAGGAGCCAGTTGAGGTGGTTCGGGCATCTGGTAAGGATGCCCCTGGGCGCCTCCCCAGGGAGGTGTTCCAGGCACGCCCAGCTGGGAGGAGGCTCGGGAAGACCCAGGACTAGGTGGAGGGATTATATCTCCAACCTGGCCTGGGAACGCCGGGATCCCCAGTCGGAACTGGTTAATGTTGCTCGGGAAGGGGAAGTTTGGGGTCCCCTGTTGAGTTGCTCCCCGCGACCCGACACCGGATAAGCGGATAAGATGGATGGATGGTTGAAAAAGTGACAAAATGCTTCAAAACGTTTTCTTTTTTTTTTTTATCGACAGAGACATCAGAAAAGCTTCAAAAACTTAATTAAAAAAACAACACAAATGTAAAAACAAACAAACACTAAATTGGATAAAGACATCGGAAAAGTGACAAAACAATTGGGATAAAAGCTTCAACACGCAAAAAAGCCACAAAAGTGTCGAAAAAAGACGACCAAAGCATTGGAAAACAAAAGGTTTTCATATGGACCCAGAATGACAAGGAGCGACAGGAAGACAACACAATTATTATTATACAAAATAATAATAGGAGTTTTCTGATTGGCTGATTATGTCTTGAGGTACAACTGAAACATGAAAGGAAACATTACCAAAAGGTAGAGAGTTTCTGTCTCTACGTCCTCCAATTATTTTATATCAACAATGTTTGATATCTAATGAAGCTCAGCGCAAATTCTTTCAGGAAGACCTAACAAGTAATCAGTCCCTTCTAGTTTAATCAGCACTGAGGCATTCACCTTCTGATAAACCAATCAGGAAACAGATCCCATAGGCCAATCACAGCGTCACATCACTGTTTGAAAATCTACTTCTCTCCCTTTGCTATCAGCTGTCTTTCCAGGAAATTTGCTTCACCTTTCCTGGCCCGGTGTCTCGGTTGGTAGCTGCTGATGTCTATCCTGGAGGACATCTCTCTCGTCTTGTTCTGTCTAGCGGCCTTTTCCTCTGCACTAGAGAATTCACACCGGATCAACCGATCCTATCAATGATTCCTAAAGCGTAAGCTTGCATATAACTGGGGGTGGTGTTTCATTTGGACCTACAGGTGGCATGTCTCACATCTATGGAGGTATCCCGTTTTATATCGAACTAGAGAATTATAATAGTAAAGGAGATAAGTTTATTTCCTTGATACTGGCTAAATTGCCCGAACGGCAGAGATGCCTCGTTTTCCTACGTTTACTGCCGAGTTGCCATACCAGCATGTAAACGGTGGTGGCGTGTTTCTTCAATTTAGCTGTTCACTTCAATGGACTTATTATTCCGCTCATATTGTTCTTCTTTGAAATAGATAGCCTAATCAAATCTAATACATTTTAATCAAAATTAAAGAAGTGTGTTCTTTTCCTTCATGTTCCTTCCCTCTATTCAGTCAAGTTTTGGGGGTTACATCATGGTTCCCTCACCCCTATATATTAAATGTATTAATATAACAGTGGAGTTTAATCTCCAATACTCTGTACAG